>NC_056729.1:799128449-799265949 GCF_019279795.1 Protopterus annectens
GTCTCTGTAATAGAGAGGAAAGCGCTTAACTTCAATAAACTTGGTGTCCTTTGGATTGCTCACATTCTGCTGGTTGGTTCTCCTGTGGTTTTCTGCTATTTTGTGTCTGTGTGTTAGTACACCTGTACTTGGGAATTCCATGAGGGTCTTCACAACTACCGCAACACCTATTGTCATAGTCATTTGTGGCTGCTGCTGCTGTATGGGACATTACATGTACCCTGTTATGCTCCTCTCCTTCCCGGCTACACAAGCCTTGCAGTACCAGCACAACAATGTTGTACAAATGGGTCAATTGACATGGGATACCCATTGAGTTTTGGCATGTGTGTGTATGTGTGCATGTCAGTATATCTGTAGGGTACAGCTTTCCGAGGCCACATACACCTATTACAATACCCATTGCCACACAGTAGTACAGATAGTGTTGTTGCTGCCCATAGGTGAGGCATGACAATGCAACACCCTACTATGCCTGTGGCATGTGCATTACATGTATATCCCTGTAGTACCACTGCTGGGATATACAATGGGTTATATCGCAGTCATGGGCAATATGTGATGGTGGGTATGTCAGAGTGTCATCATAGGTTTCAGGGAGTACAATATCCACCTGGGGATGTGGGTGCTGTGTACACTGTCATTACACCAAGGTACACCTGGTATATGCCCATGTACCATGTTATGGTGACCACTGTCACCATCACCCATACAGGTAACTGATACCACAATCCAACCCAGTTATGCATGTGCTGTGTGCAGCCTTCCTGTGGCAAATTGGACACACTGTCAAGTTAGTTAGCAGGCCCAGGTCACTCAGATGGATGTCTGCCTATGTGTTTGTTAATGTGTATATGATTGCATGTCACACTATGTATTGTCCATATACAACCATTACATCCGCCATTAGCATACTGTACATGTCTGGGGATGTTCTGCATGTAACATGTAACCTGGAACACACCTCACCCTAAACGCTGTTTGGTGTGTGCAATGAAGGCCGCACACTTCAGTAGCACTACATACCTAGGTAGGGGTCTTGTCCCAGTGTTGCCAAGCAAGAGTGTGCGTGTATGTGGATGGGTCTACTTCAGGTTGCAGATTATACATGTCCCAGTGGGTCACCTGTCCATGTGGCACAGGCAATAACTGTTATACAAACCTGTAACATGTGTTCAACTGTACCTTAGATATGACCCAGCCATGGTGTTACCACAGTGCCATACCCCTTGTGGAATATGACTTCAGACCATCCTCCTGCTGACACATGTACACCTACAACACAAATGGATAACATTATGGAGTCTACAATCAACCAGTGTTACAAACAGCTATAATGCATCACTGCTGGACAGCTACCCTGCCTGGAATGTATGCATTAAACTTTACTCCTGACAACATGTTTCACTGCATTACTTTGGTACACCGTAGTACAGTCACCATGTGCATCAGAATCATATTAGCCTGTCCCTGCATCGATGTTATGGATGACAGGGATGTGGCACAGGTATCATCATATGCACAGGGTGTGTTGTTGGTTTGCCAGAGGCCGTGGGTGGGCCATACATTTCACACCATGTGTGTGGGCGAGGGGTGAGGAGTTGAACTGGGTATGGTGATGTGGTGTGTATAGGCATGGGGTTTCCCTAGGTGTGTTCATATAGTGTGTGGGTATGCATGCACACAGTTCTGCCATGTGGCTGCCCTATACAGGTGTTTATGGACAGCTGCAGACCATACCTGGCAGGGGGTGCAGTTCACTTCCTCCAGCCACAGACACATGGACTGTGCCTGCCAGGAGTTCCATGGGAACATCCAGGTACAGGTCTTGATGTGCTACTCTCCCCTGATGATGACAGATGTCCGCTTTAACCAGGATTCTCCTGGGACTGGTCTGGACCACATCCTCATGACCTGCTGTGGTGTGGTATGGACAGCACCCTCTCTGCAGTGCTGGGGCTCATACTGCCACTATGGGAGCAGCTTGGTGTCCTAGCATGTCCTCGTTGACCACCAGCTGTTGGTCTTGCTGGCCTCCATCCATGTGGCTATCACAGCACTCCCACCACATGTTCAAGCACGTACCAACCATGGTCGATGCGGCCCATCATCTCACCAAACCATCTATCCATGAGCTCTGTATAAGCACGGATGGCACCAAACAGTTCATGGAAGTTGTCTGGTGTAACATTCCATATGAGCCTGCGCCACCATGACAGCCTGAACCACGCAACTGGTGGTACCAATTGTGGCATATCTACCAGGTGCATGATGACCAGCAGCCCTACCATGATATCTGCCAATGTGGTGCCCTGCTGGACATCTGGCTATGCCTGCTGTGTCCAGACATAGTAGGCCTGGATACCTTACTCTCCTGTGCACTGCCACCAACCGCCAGCTGTCCCTCTACTTTGGCCACTGGTGATGGGGTATGTATAGGCACTGAAACTGTGTGCGAGGTTAGGGTGGCTAAAAGGGGGATGTCAAATGATGGCACTGTTTCAGCCCCTGGCAACTCCACCTGTGCCTCAACAGTACTATCATCATCTTCGGTGTCTGTATGGACACCAACATCAGACTGCATGCAGGAGGTACCCTGACCCACCTCGCCACTTGTGGGGGAAAACAAGAAATGCACTTTAAGAGCTGTACATCATTACATAACAGTACACACACACACACACACACATACACACACACACACACACACACACACACACACACACACACACACACACACACACACACACACACACACACACACACACCACCTTAATACCTACCTGTCCGTGACTTTACAGATAGTCCCACATTTATTCCCATCTGTTCTCCATTCTGCATCACACTTGGTAACATACACTCATTAATACCACTCATTAATGTATCATTCCTCTAAATGCCTAGACAAGTGATCACAACACAAGCCCTGTTACTCCATTACCTCCCTGACCTGAGTGGAGTGGTTTTACATGGCCTGACGGCTGTCATTCAATGTGTTCACCCTGTGTATGTCCGGACATCGTGAGCATGGCCCCTATATGTAAGGGGCTACTATGTTCACTCCATAATTTCACACACTGGAGTGTCATGTGTTAGTATTGCTAAGTACATGCCAGATATGCTGCTCAATCAACCTATCATGTGACAACTGTAATATAAGGATACACTCCCTGGTGTTATCTAGTAATTCCCCAATGCATCTGTAGTGCTGCATACGTTGGTTGTCAGTCACCTCTCTGCTGAATGTGATATTAAGGGTATACCTGGCGTCTACCTTCTCTCCCAATGCATGTTCCATGCTACAGGCCTTAGTATACTATCAGCTGTCCTATGAATACATACATGACAAATATTCCTGGTGTGTCATATGTCAGTCCATGTCCATGAACTGCATGATCCCAAAGGGAAGTACTGCTGTATGAACAACCCCACAATCACACGTGCATACATGGACACCCACACAAACACATGCACACACACATCCTACATGCATCAACCTCCTTCCACTTCACCAGAGTGACCCTACAGACAAAATAACCACCCACTGACACACACACACACACACACACACACACACACACACACACACACACACACACACACACACACACACACACACACAAACACACACACAAATACAGGTGTGGTTGCACAAAGATAGTACACACAGTCCTCCTATTACCTATCTGTCAACATGCATAACATATGGTACACAACAGCATACAGTGCAGCTATAGTCAATCCATGCCAGCAACAGTTTACATGTGTGTGATGCATATGCTGTGTTAGTAGGTGATGCCCCTTCCCCTGGATACCACTGCACCCATGTACACAGTATTGTTTTGCACCTGTTCTGTACCCTGCCATGTACTGCGTACCAAACCTCACAAGTGTACAACCCATTGCTGAATGTGTATTACTGTGTCAATTATGTCAGTTCTAATGCTCACAGCCCCTATGTTTTTCAGCAACACATACCTGGGATGATATGTAGTCAGATGTCATTTGTGAATGCCTGATGTCTGGTTTACAGATCTCAACATCAGAGGGCCATGTATGACCAATCCAATACTACTACACTTACAACCGTCAAACCATACCATGGCTATGGGGAGTGGGCACACCCTTATTGATATGGTGCACCTTTCCTTGGTTTGTCATGGGACCACATCACCCCATATATTAACAGTACATGAGCCTGATATGTGACATATGACTTGTACATTCACATGCAGTGTCTACGGAATGTGTCAGGTGTGCTGATTCTGACTACGATGCATACACTCCGTGTGTGCATATGTGTGCACATCCTTATCATGATGGTTTGTTGCACCTATTGTTATGTGTACTACAGCAGTCACTACTTCTGGCAGGGGTATACTAGCATGGGCCATCTGCATTTGCCAATGTATGTTCAGTCAGCTCTACATGTCTCCCACATCTGCATGATTGCAAGGTCTA
Organism: Protopterus annectens; assembly: GCF_019279795.1. Taxonomy (NCBI): domain Eukaryota; kingdom Metazoa; phylum Chordata; order Ceratodontiformes; family Protopteridae; genus Protopterus; species Protopterus annectens. The sequence continues at coordinate 799,132,911 of NC_056729.1, forward strand.
CTCATGTGCACATCCCTTGGTGTTCACACACTGCTGTCACTATTGTTGTGGGGGTAGGGTTACATCTGCCACAGTTCCTGATCCTGACTGTGTGCAGATACAGCCATTCTTAGCATCCTTAGGATCCCTGCTGCAGTGCACTGGTGTGTCATGCTAACACCCCCTCCCCACGTTCAGCCTTTTTGCAGACGCTTGACAAGTAAGGCCTATACATGTGTGTAAGTTTGCTGTGTCCCATACACTTAACACCATGTGTTACAGCCTAGTCCCAGCTAATAATGTCCAGTGCAATGGCAAGCATCAACATAAACCATAATCACCAGCTACAGGCTGCTGCCTTGGTGGTATACCGAAGGGGCCTACATAAGAGGGTGAGAGATGCAAAGTCAGTGGCCACACCTCTGGCATTGCTACAGGGTGGGTGTAATATTACAGTACATCAACAGTACATGTCCACAATACTACAATGTATGCACATCTGCTTATTACTACTATGCAGCAACAAACTATATCTATGACATGTCAGATATGCTTGATCTACCTGTACAGATGCGGATGCATATGCAACAGTGGTCCAGTGATGTGCACTGTGGCCTTACCTGCACGCTCCTCTGCCAGTATGTGGGTAGCACCCACCTCTACAATGGTGTCTAGCAGCTGTTGGCTGTGCGGACGGGCAGGTGCCACGAGGCTGGCGAGAAGCTCCTCAACATGTGTCAGGGGGGGATGGATGGCATGGCCCCCCACACTGCGAGGTGATCCCCCTGGACTGCAGCAGCACGCTGATGGGCATTGGAAAGCAGGTCAGGACAATGATGCTGGACCTGCTCATAACTGCGGTTGTGCAGTCCGAAATCATTGACACTGTAGACTAGGTCGTTCGTCAGGGCGGTCTATTTCTGCTGCTCATGGGTGGTCTGGTCAAACAGGATAGGGTAGTGCTGGATTAGATGGTTCAGCACTATTTCATTTTCAGCAACTGAATAAGCAGGGAGCCGTCCATGTGACATCTTGCCTGAAAGACATAAAGATGGAAACAGGTCTGAGCAACTCATACTGCAAGGTTACCACAGTTCTTAATACACATCTCTGTCACCCCCCCCCCACCATATCAGTGACAACAAACTATAAATACAACTCAATAGGTATGGCTACAGCTTAGCTACCAGTGGGACAGATATTGTACTGTACACACTTTGTGCTATGTATTTGTAGCCACGTTCCCTGTGTGGACACTATGATTGCTGACCTGTTACGAACTATTCACCTGCATGCCATTGTCAAGGCCACTAAGGTTCCATATATGCCTGAGGTATGCTTGCTATGTGATTGCTGCACATCTAACATTCTATGTTATTGGGAATATTTATGCATGCTGTTGGACATGTTCCAGGATTGCACAGATTATTACTACCAACATATGTTCTATAACAGTGACACAATAGCATGTTTAGGGAATATTTGCCTGCAGAACCACCTATCCAAACTTATCTGCCCATGTTACCAGGCCACATCACATGTGGGACCCACCCTGAGGCCTCCTCATGTACTGGTTCAGCACTTCCTTCAGGTGGAACCACCTCAGGAGATGTTGTCTCCCCCCTGGGGGAACTCACAGACATGATCCTGTCCACTGAGGTCAGGTCCAGGGTCTGTTTCATAGTGGGCTCCACAAACACATGTGGGATGTCTTACGTCACCTTGAGGCACCCAGTACACATTCACAGGGTCCTCATGCTCCTCCTGCTCAGCCTCCAGGCCAGACACCTTCAGGACATGGACTGCTGTTGTGAGTAGCATTGGGTGGGAGGCTTGTTCCCATTGTGTCCATATTGGGACCCATAGGGTTTCCACATCGCAGACCACACCATGTGTTTACCCACCACATATGTCATATACCACCCCTGTAGGCTGTCCTCTATATCTGCTAACCTGGACCACCTCCACAACTATACCTGCCATACTCCCCCATATTCCCATTCCCTACTTCACAGACAAGGGCAATGTGGTCCCAACAAGGGATTTGCATGTGACATATCCATCCATGTTCCACACACTGACAGCTGTATATATCTGTGTGCATTGCCATGTGTGCTTTTCCCTCGCACATAGCATGCAGCACTGTGGTGGTAATATAGGGGACATATATTTACATACATATGTGTGTGTGTGTATTTGTATATATGTAGACATGTGCATATAGATATATATATCTATATATCTGTAGATATATATGATGTTGCATATATGTGTTTATATATATGTCTACATGGGTATCTGCATATCTGTGGACATACATGTATATATATATATATATATATATATATATATATATATATATATATATATATATATACAATATATATATAAAATATATATACATATATATATATATATATATATATATATATATATATATATATATGTACACATATACATACCTCTATATGGGGTGCATTCAGGCATCAGTTCCACAATCTCAAAACTCCTTCCTGCACAGCTGCACTGTTCTGCCTTGATACAACACGGACAGGTGCCACATATGGATACAGCCTAACATTAGGGGGGGTATATGTAGGGACAGATTGCAGGTAACCTTATTATACACCTATGGCATTTCAGCATGCTACAATACAGGTTAACCTGAGTGTTCTGCAAGTGGTCGGCTGTGGAACCCACATGTCCATCATTATGGCATTACTTCTACCACCAGCTATTGGCCACAGTAATACATATCCCTTCCATTACACGCCACACACAATTTTGGCATACATCTTGTCAGTCGGTGCTGCTCTACACAGTTGACGGGTATGGCCCACTACCCACAGGGACAGACTTTAATGTCCATAGCAGTTGTTCAGCTGAAGATCATTACAACAGCAACACCCATTGGCACATGTATGTCATTCAACATCATCTACCCCAGTATTGTGGACCAGGAACTGCAGTAAATTGCATGCATATATTCTTCACATACCTGTTGTGAGGAAGAGGTCTGTTGTGGATAGTATCCTTGTAGGAGGTAGTTTTTTTTTCACTCCTTCTCCTGCTTCCTTTGTTGTATTTTCTGGTGTTGTTGTGGTTCAGGAGCTGTTATATATTTATGGTTATTTGTCTCTTTCATTTTATTTCTCTGCATCTGCATCTCTCTCTCTCTCTCTCTCTCCAGTAAATGGATTGAGCTGCCTGGAATAGATTGCAGCATGGCTTTTGTGAGTGATGCACATGATCAGGTGATGGCCTCTGCACCACTCAGTGTCCTCCACTTCCTAGCTGCATGCAGCCAGCTGTGTAGTACATCCAATTAGCCCTGCCATGGCAACCCACTACTATAAATCCCTACATCATATGGGATTGGTCCCTTTACCTTTCCTGTATGGTGGACATCCTTCCTGTGTGTGGGCAGCAGTGTTACAGACAGCAGGTAGCAATACCTCTTACAAGAGGACTTGCACACTCAGGCCAGCTACTTATTTGTATGAGGTTCCAGAACTGCAGACAGAGAGTGTGACTACTGTTGCTGTATGCATTGTATAACACCAGTGTTACAGGGTCTGTGTGTACATACTAGTTTAACACAGACTGCAGTCTGTCTGCATAGCTCTCAACTGTGTGCCTATGCACTTGATGGCCAGAGGTGTGCATGTTATGTTTTGCCTGTCTACCATACAGGTCTTGTGTCAGATATATCACTGGCTGTGTGTGTGTGTGTGTGTGTGTGTGTGTGTGTGTGTGTGTGTGTGTGTGTGTGTGTGTGTGTGTATGTGTGTATGTGTGTGTGTGTGTGTGTTGAGTGCTATCAGTACATGGCTACATCCATTTGTGTTTCTGACTTCATATTCCTGACTAAGGGTATGTTGCAGACTATCCTGTAACACCAGCAACTTGCTTAGTGTATGACAACACTATTTCACATATGGGCCTGTGTTCCAGCCCCTGTCCTCCACCTACATACCAGGCTTTGTCCATATGACATGCTGTCAGGAGTTCATAGGTTCATAGGTTCATACTAGGCTATCTGCCCTAGGACATTTATAAGCCTAGCCAGAATGTGTTTGGCTTTCACCACCCATTTTAAATTTATTTTGCTATGCCCTTTTTCGAGGTTAGTATACTGTGCCTCTGTCTAACAGTGACACAGAAGTGATACCCGGGGTAAACCTACGATCTCCCATCCACTCATCAAGATTCCTCTTGAAGAGAGTCAATGAGGGACTCTGCCTAACCTGGACTGAGATTTTATTCCAGAGTGAAGGGAGCCTCTGGGTTATGAATCTGTCCCTCCAGCATGTCCTATTTATTTCAGTGCTGAGGTTCAAGTCTCTCGAGCGGGTAGCTCGATGGGATTTGGATTTTCTGAGGTGCAGCATGTCCATTAATTCGGTTGGACATGGCTTTTACGCCAGGCACAGATCGCCTCTGAACAGGCGGTATGCCACTGAGTAGAGCTGGAGTTTCTTTAACTGGCAGCATATGGCATCTGTTTGAGCCCTTTGATCCTCTTGGTGAGGTAATTTTGGGGTCTTTCCAGTTGCTGCAGGTGTCTGGTAAGGTACATCCCAAAGGGGGCATTGTACTCAATTATGGGCCTGATGAGGGATGAGTAAAGAGGCACGATGACCTCCCCTGATCTAGATGTGAATCCCTTCATGATTAGGTGGGCTATATAAAATGTTTTTCTAACCACTTTGGCCACATGGTTGTCAAATGAGAGATTGCTATCAACTTGGGTCCCCAGGTCCCTAATTACTTCTTCTGTACTTAATGGATTACCACCTATCTGGTAATTTGTGGGCACTTTGTTTTTGCCAAAGGGATTACTATACACTTTTGGCATTTAGCTTGAGGCCATGGCTCTGGCACCAGTTGTCTGTTTCTATGAGGCCCTTTTGGAGGATGCTTGTGTCGGCTGGAGAGTCAATTATGGCGCCCAGTTTGCAGTCATCTGCGAACTTTGTCAGCCACAGTCCTTCCATGTTGGCCTGTACCTCCGAGAAATATATACCGAACAAGAGAGGTCCCAGGACTGAGCCTTGTGGGACACCACTTGTAACTGGTTTGGAGTCTGACATGGCTCCAGCAATTCTAATCATGTGGGTTCTGTCCTTGAGCCAGTTTGCAATCCATCTAATGACATAGGAGTTTATATTTAAGCTGGTGAGCTTATCTATAATGCCTGAGTGGGGTATTGTATCGAAAGGCTTTTGCAAGGTCCAGGTAGGCTGTGTGGACCACCTTCCCCTCGTCAATGGCCTTGGTGACTGTTTCAAAGAAATCAACCAGGTTTAAGAGGCAGGATCTGACCTTAACAAAGCCGAACTGGGTAGGATCCAGTGTCTATAGGTCCCCGATATCTTTATTTATGAGGTCCATGATGATCCTTTCCATAGCTTTGCAGACCAAGCTAGTCAGGCTTATGGGGCGATAGTTTCCAGGATCCGTTGAGGCATCACCTTTATGGAGAGGGACCACTGTTGCTGTACGCCACTCTTTGGGCACATATCCTGTAGTAAGGCTGAGATTGAACAGTAGTTTTATGTTTGGGTTTAGCTCTTCTTGGAGTTCATGTAGGATGCAGCCCGGGACACCGTCTGGTCCCATTGATGCTGTGTTTTTTGCTTTGGAGAGGGCGGCTCTTACCTGAGCATCTCATATGTCAGGGGGGCAGAACTCTGCTGGGATAGATATTTGCCCTTTTGGTGGCGGGGGGGGGGAGTTTGCGCTGAACCTGTCAGCTAGGATGTTGGCAATGTCTGTGGGTTCAGTGTATTTTTTGTCATTTTGGACTAATTCTGAGCATATCTGGGAATTCCCACCCAGGTTCCTAACATAACTAAAGAAAGCCTTGTGATTATCCTTAGTGTCCTGTGCAATTTTTCTCTCGAAGCTGGCCTTAGACAATTTTATGAGTGCCCGTAGTTTTTTGCTAATACTGATCTGTGATGCCTTACCTTTTTGGGATTTTGCTCTATCATTTAGTAGCTTCCTCCTTCTATTGTATTGTTTGTTTATAGCTGGGGTCCACCAGACAGGACGTCTGCCTTTGGAGGATTGGGTCTTGGTTTTATTTGGGATCGCATGATCCATGCATTCCTGAAGGTGTTCATAGAATGTGTTTATAAAGGATTCTGCAGTCTGGGCCGTATTTTCCACAGACCCGGGGGCTTTGAAGGATTCCACCTCGGTTTTGAGGAGTGTGAAATTTGCTTTAGAGAAGTTTTTCACTGTGGTTTTCTGGGCAGCGGGTGGGGTTGGGATGTGAATAGCCAGTGAGATTAGTTTATGGTCTGATCTTACCAGTGAGGGATACACTTCTGGTCTGGAGCACAGAGTCCCCATGTTGGTGATGATCAGGTCCAGTATGTTTTCCCCTCTTGTGGGAGTGGTAACAAGTTGTTCCATAGCATTTGAGTTTATAAATTCTAGGAACCTTTTGGCTAGGGTGTTGGATCTAGAGTAATGCTCCCAGTCTGTGTTTGGGTAGTTGAAGTCGCCCAATATAATGGTGTTTGGAGAGACCTTCATATTTTCCAGTGTTCTCAGGAAGGCCGAGTGGGGTTCCTGGGTTTGGGAGGGTGGTCTGTAGCAGGCTATAAACTGGAAGGCAGTTTTACCCACTGTTAGTTGTTATGTAGTAGCCTGTGAATATGTCAAGCTACCATTCCTGCCATCATCCCACTGCTGCTGTGGCCCCCACACATATTGTGGGGTTGGGTCCATATATGTGTGGGCTTCATCTGCACAATACATGTGTGCCCTTATGCAGTCCAGAGGCCAGTGTATGTAACAGTGGTATATGGCCCTGTATGTCAGTCTGTGGGGGGGGCACCATAACTAACCTAAGCTGTTACAACATGTGGGGGTATCAGGGTTAGCTACCTTAAGGTATCTGGATGTACATCACCATACAATTCACCTTGGGTAAATGCAGGCCTACTGTTTCCTGCCATACAGACTGTTCTGTTTGCCAGTGTGATTGTGATGGTTTCAGTTATGCCTTGTTATGTAACAGATACATCCCATTGTGTCAACTGAGGTATTTACCCCCTAGGGATTGTGTTCAGAGTGTAGATAGAGGCTTCTGGACTATACATCTGCATTACTTACTGTTGATTGATTGTTATCCTGTGACTCAGTCTGTCTTTACTATTGTAGTACTTGAAGGCCTTGGCCTGGACAGCAACATATGTAATCCTTTCCAGAATACTGTATTAATTTATCTGTTTGACAGTTGCATTAGTCTGTGTATATGTATTTCAGAGTCTAGATAGTTATATGACATGGCATATACAACTATAATGATACATAAAAAAAGCTTTCCCATGTATGCAAACCTGTGTGTGGTGTTATATCCTTTGACCTCTCTGTGGATATATGTTGCAGGCAACAATTGTCATTTGTATGGGTGGTTCATACAGTGTCCAGTTGGTAAGGTGGCAACTGTAGGCATAGTGGCTGTTCCATATTGTGTGCACCCTCTACATATGTATCTTCCTGTACATATCTGTGTGTGTATGTGTAGTTACATCTCTCTCTCTCTCTCTCTCTCTCAATATATATATATATATATATATATATATATATATATATATATATATATATATATATATATATATATATTTATCTGCATATATGTGTCTGTATATATGTATCTTAGGAATGTTGATTTCTTCCACATTGTACATTCCCTATGGTAGCCAGACTGTACTGCATGATATGTTACTGATACCAGCCTGACATCATACAGGTGGGATGGAGTACTATTAACATCTTGTGCCCATGTTGTGTTAGTTCCTTGGTATGGGATTTGCAACAGTTGGCATTGTATTGCAGGCCAGACCTGTTTGGCTGTGGGGGGTATCTATATGTACAAGACGTATGTTGCTTGGGTCCCCTTAACAGTGCATGTGGTCATATATGCTTGTGTTATGTTCTCTTTTATATCTATAGGTATGTGTCTGTATATAAATTTATAGATATATATTTATGCTTACATATATATATATATATATATATATATATATATATATATCTATGTAGACATATATATCTATAGATGTATACATATGTATGCATAATATATATATATATATATATATATATATATATATATATATATATATATGTACACACACACACACACACACACACACACACACACACACACACAAACACACACACACACACACACACACACACACACACACACACACACACACACACACACACACATACATCTACATGTTTAAATACATTTCCTGTACTGTTGAATGACTGTGCTGGATGATATGCTTGTGAAAACACCAGGGTTATCTATATCTGACATAGCTTAGTGATAAATCACTTTAGCTAGGGCATGTAGGGTCCTGGGTTCAAGACTTGCAGAGGCTGTTTATTTTGTTGCTGGGCAGAACAAGGGCTGTTGGATACAGAGTGATTAAGGCACTTTTAAGCAGTTGTAAGTGGGTTTGCATGAGTTTGCATGGAGGTAAGCACTGCTAACTTCTGGTTACAGTTTCTTATACTCAGCTTCTATATTGCTTAACCAGTGTAGGCATTGTTTACTACTTTGCAAACAGGCTTAAACCCGCTTACTGCTGCTTAAAAGTGCTTACTCCGGCTTACCCCCATGCTAATTTCTTTAAAAGAAAAGAAAAAAGGGTTGATAGGAAAGTGGTGAAAAAGAGGCACAAAGAGGGCAAGACAGTGGGGAAAAAACTAGGGATGTGCAGGAAGAGTATAGGGAAGGTCCATAGCTGCCCATTTCTTCTACAGCAACATCTGTGCATATATACTGAATTTGGAGGTAGATTTGAACACTCAACCCCCTGAGGCAGGGGTGAGGACAACAGTAATATGTTGTGATGCCAATTAGACCAGATTACAAGCTTCCAGTGGACATGTGTGCGAAATGTACAGCTATGTATGGGGCGAGAAATTTGTTTCTGGAACAGATTGTCCTTTTCTTTTTTTTTCAGGTGAGAGTGGGATATTGGGGAGGGATAGTAGGTATATTTGGGGAGGTAGGTTGTGTAGGTAAACAGAGAAGACAAACAAGATGCATACAGGGGCAGTATATGAAACATGTGGGGTAAACACCTTAATGTGAAGGGGTGTTGGGAAATGAGAAGCCCTTGAGTCCCCTAGTAATAACAGTGGGACTTGAGGTCCCCACCCATGGAGAGTCACCACTGCACCTTCACAGCCCTGAAGTTGGCTGTGCTGGGGGTTGAGTCAGAGAGCCAGGCCAAACCTCTAGTTGCAACACGTGGTCCTCGAGTTGGCATAGCAGATCTCCAAACTCCCAGTTGAGCTTGCTATACACCACAACCTGGACCTGGTGATGGGTGACAGGTTCCTGTCTGAGCCCGCTCCCAGGGGGGGAGCCCCACCCCCTATGAGGTGGTTCCACCCGAAGGTGGTGCAGGACCAATTGATGAGGAGGTACCTGGCTGAGCCCCAGATGTGCTGGTGCTCATTGTCACAGCCAGCTGAGGTGGGACAGGTGGGTCTGCTGGGACCCGCATTCCCATACTTGCTATGGTGTTTATGTTTTATCAACATATGTGGGTTACTAATAGTCAACACATTCCAGGGTTAGGTATAACAGCATGCATAGATATTCCCATTAACCCAAACACCAGATATGGAACAGTTGCATAGCAAACAGGACACATGCATATATGGGACCACAGTGGTAATTACAGAAGCATGCAGGTACATTGATGGCACCATGCCATCAATGTTGAAGTATTTCAACATAGCACTTGCATAGAAACAGATTTAAATAATTATCAAACAGTAGGACATATGTCCCAACATTACAGTTAAGTCAGAATGTACTAACTGAGTTGGGTATTTAGTTCATTGTTGCAGATATGGTGGAGGGAGGAGAAATATGTCAATTGACAACTAGTATATTCCTGTAGTTCACATTACTTTCCTAGTCAGTGCTGTTATCTGTACTTTACAAGTATTAGTACACTACCCTATTGCCTTAATTTGGACAGTGGTATGGCTGTTGACAACTATTTACATGAACTGGTGTTACCTGCAGTATACACCTCTTACCTGGTGTACCTGTGGAGGAATCGTTTGTTAACACTAACTGTTTCTACACATACTCCCAGATTCCAGGTTGATGTTATGCACATACCTGTCCATCTCTTTTTGCACAGACTCTGGCCATGTCTTGACCATATGCAGGTGAACCAGGATATATGTACACTACTGCCCTCTTCAACCTTTAGTAACTTACAACACTCTTATACAGGATTTCCTAGACAGTTATATTATGTAGTACAGTGTGGGTGACAGTGATGAGTGATACCTTATTATTCAGAGCAACTGCAACACTCACAATGTCATACAATATCAGTGTACACAGTATCAGTACAGGATATCAATCTTTTATTTCTAGGCACAGTGTTCGTATCTGACAGACCTGTCGGAGCAATGTTTGTTAGCACTACCTGAATGTTGCCACACAAATTACCAGATTCAACATTAGTATTATGCACATACATCTCACTTGGTTACTGTACACACTCTGGTCACAGCTTGACAACATGGGGGTGTAGATGTGACTTACTTGGCTTATTACTCTCATAACAGTTTGGGGAGTTGCTAGAGTGACAGGTTTGTTCTTATAGATGTGTGACAATCAGTTGTATTTCTTGTTTGCTGCCTATATATCTGGGATCATCCCACTAATTTCCTAGGGGAACAGAGTGACAGGCAGAAGATATGGGCCAATTTACTGGACATTCTAGACATATCTGTACAGTTGAATGATTTTGTATGCAGACTACTACCACTCCCAGGATTTGAACCGTGGCTGGGTGTGCTAAAAATACAACAGTTCACATCACAGTTGCTATCTGGATTTTGTTGTCTGTCTTTTCACTGTTTTCAGTGTGTGTCTCTCTCAGTTTTACTATATGACCTCTTGGGATTACACCAGTGATATACAGACATTCCTATACATTTTATTTATGTTGCACAGTGTGGGCAACAGTGTTTAATACAACAGTACTATTAAGTGATTGCAAATCTACATTACCATATGATACCAGAGTAAACACATGCAGTCCAGCAGTTAGACATTTCTTGTCAGGCTATTATGCTTTTATTTACATACAACCTATATGAGACTCTTCCTGCTCTATTCTCTGGTGTATGCAGTACTTGCCTTACACAATGTAGACTTTATACAGGCATTTAACTTAACTTACTAATACTTTTAGATTTATTTCCTATGGCAGTACATGCAAGAGTATTGCTAACCTGCCTCGCATCACAACTGCTCCAAGTGACATCCATGGGCCTCCTGGTTTGCAGCCCACTTGCTTGCCACTGTGAAGGACATAAGAGGAATATTTACCCATACCTATCCATAATATACATGAGCTGTCAATTATTAAACAGGTAGTGGAATGATACTTACACACAGCTGGGACCTCCCCTGTCCTCCGAGCCTCTTGGATCCACTGATCCAAGAGATCCCCCTTTCACCACTTCAGGTCAGCATAGTGATTCCTTACTGCTCACCAGTTTGGGGTATGCGAGTGGCACTGGTGAGGTCACGGGCGAGATGGTCCCAGACTTCTGCTTTATACTGGGAACCCTGCAGCAGTCTCTGGTCAAGGTCTTTCTCAAGGAGTCCTGCCATGACTCTGGACTCCTGGATGCCCCAGCGCTGTGCCCGAAAGTGCACACCCTCTCCCATTCCAGACATAGTGCCTGCAAGGGGAAGCTACAACCAGTTATGAGATGTATTCCCACCTGTTTAGTTTAAATAGGGCTGATTTCTCGCACTTTGCCATGATTAGACTGTTTTGAAAAGGCTAAGCTATGGGCAAACCTGCTTAACTAATGCTGGCATTGTTTAAAGGGGTATACCAATGGGCAATTTGAGTTAGCTGGCCTACACATTGCTTACACCTATGAAGCTGTGCAATGTTTAGCATTGCTTAATATTTAATTTGCATTATATTTGCTTTTTGGCATTGATTTATTATTCATTACATGTTATATATGTTTCTGGTATCCATGATTCATGTGTATGTACACTGTATGGGGTCCTTGTGTTTATTAGGGGAGTTCAACACTTTATTACAATGACACCTCACATCTGGGCTTACTGCAGTACTCCAGTTCACATATTTATGTTATGTGTTAGGTTATACAACATAAGACTGTATATAGATTCCTTTCATGTGTTCAGTTTAATTTTCCTATAGTGAGGATTTGTTTGGTGATACCTCAATCTTATGTACTGCTGTGATGGCTTAGTGGTTAACTACTGTGACTATAGTGTACAGGGTCTTGGGTTTAAGACCTGCAAAGGCTGTTTATTTTGTTTCTGTCCAGAACAACAGCTGTTGCATACAGAGTGGTTAAGGCACTTTTAAGCAATTGTAAGTGGGTTTGCACAGGTTCGCACAAAGGTAAGCAATGCTAACCTCTGGTTAAATATGCTTACAGAGAGTTAGCTTCAATATTTCTTAACCTGTGTGCACATTGCTTAGCCCCATGCAAATGGGCTTAAACCAGCTTACTACTGTTTAGATATGCTTACTCCCACTTACTACTGCTTAATAGTGCTTACACTTGCTTACTCCTGCTTACCCCTGCACTACTTTAGCCACTAATGTCTAATGGTTCTTGGGATGGTGGGGGATTTGGAAGCTGTATGGAGTTATCATTCATTATACATTTTAACTTCCATTTTTATCTCTGATTCCTGTGTACATATACTGCATGGGGCACGTGTGATTATCTGTGGACTTTACAACATTATGACACTGACACCTCACATCTACATTTAATGCAGTACTCCAATTCACAAACATATGTTATTTAGTAGGTTATGCAACTAAAATTATTGGTCATAAAGTGAATTGACATGGAAAATGGAATGTACTGCAGTGGGACTTGAACCGGGAATGACTGCTCGTAAGGTGAATTCTCTGCTCACTACACTATTGCTGTATTGCTTCATTTGTATATATCTTGCTTTTTATCCCCATCTGCCATTTAAGCTGCATTAACCATAACTAAGTGATGGTCAAACCCGCGCACCTACGGTTAAATTTAATCTGTTTTATAAAAAAAAAAATAATGTTGTGTCTTTCGGCTTTTTCCTGGTTAGGGGTCGCCACAGCGGAACTCCGGTCTGCTAATGATTGGCTGTAGATTTTTACATGCTGAGTTGCCAGCTCTGACGCACAACCTTCAACGAAGGTACGCCCATTCACCCATGTCTCCACACAAAATACGCTCTAGCTGAGAATCGAACAGGACAACATCTTACTGTGAGGTGACAATGCTACAGCAGCACCACCACCACAGTATAAAAAAATATATCTTTATATTTGTTGTTTTAACTATTGCTCTTGTACACTTGGGGGATGTTGCTGGGGGTATGCATACACCTATGAGCAGTCTCACTCATTCTTTTATGACTTGTCTGCTGTTCTTCATTGCAGGGGCATGTATATTCTGAGAGATCTGCTTACAGACATGCCCCCTGCACTCTTGCATGCACCATGTATGATTAGGAGCTCAGGCAGCATGCCTTCATTAATATGCATGGCACTCTGCTTTTCTGCTCCTAAACGGATGCTTCCATGCAGGACTAAGCTAGTCCTGCACAGAAGGATAGTGAATCCGGGGGCAAGTCTTTTGCAATCAAGCCCATTGTTTTTGCAGTGAGCAAGCCTGCATGCACACCCCCTGCTCATGTTTATTCCAACTCCAGGATCACACAATCCTTGGAAAGAGGGCAAATATATCTACACTGGGGATCATGCAATCTTGGGCAATTGCCAACCATCGGTTTTATTGACCAGTATAGATAGCTATAGTGACAAAGCTAGAGAATAAGTATGAATTGAGCTAAAAAATGTGTTTGTTTGAAAAGGATAAACCCCGTGTCATGAAACAATGGGTTCATTGATATGTAGGCAAGTAGTAGTTGATGATTTTGGAAGTAAATTCTCAAAAATGAAAAGAGTTCATTGCTGTATACTACATGAGTGAAAACTATCTGCACATCTGCTAAACTGACTGAAGTAGTAAGCAAAACAATGGTTGGGATGGTATCATGAAAGTAAAAGGAAAAACTCTGCTGAAGAAAAGAATGAATTAACAAAGGCAAAAGAAAAAGGTCTGGACAAATGACAAATGCTTTGTTACAGCTTGCTCAGTGATGTAAATAAGCAAAATGAAACTCAGTTGGAAATATTGATTTTCACTCTAAGAAACATATACTTGCAGAAAAGGCAATGTAGCTTGTTACAGGAACTATACAGATGTCATAAAGAGTCAACAAAGAACAAGAAAAGGTAAACGAGTCATGCAGCACTGTATATTTTTAAGGAAAAGTTGGAGAATTAACCTAGACAGTAAAATGATAAGACAGTCAAGAGGACAGCTTAAAGCAGAATGAGTTCAGAATTATGGTAGAAAAATAATTTTCTGGTCATGAAAATAAAATGACAGACTTGTATAAGGTTGATGGCTGATGGTGGTGACCAAATAGGCATTACAAAATAGAAGAATAGATAAGATATCTTATATACGTACCAAACAAGTGACACCCCTCCAATCAGACACTGTCTTAAGGGTTACTTGCATTCTTGTTGATAATTCCTTATTGTTTGACCATCATGTTTCCACAGCAGTTAAGAAAACCTTCTGTCTGACTCATTTAATTTCCAAATCCATTTCCTTGAGATTCCAAGAAGTGTTAAATGCCCTTTACCCCATCTCATCAGACTTATTATTGAATATAATGTACCTTTCCTCGGGCATCTGTATATTTGTGTCACTCATAGGTTTATATGAAAGTGCTAGGAAATGTACTTTGTGGACCATTTTAAGTCTAGCCATTTTCCCTTTCAGAGATGAGAACAAAACCCTGCACTCAGCAGATAAATAAAGCATGGCATAATAGTTTCATATTCCAATGTATTTCTTGTCTCTCATGTAAACTTTCAGAGCGGCACATTTTTCACCCTGAAGGTAAACCTAGGTAACTGGTTTGGCAGCCTTAAATTTAACCACAGTCAATTGGGCAGTTTTGAAAAGGTTTTTTTTTGCCAAGGCATGTAATGGTCGGCAGACAGACTGAATACTACTTATCTGCAAATCTTTGAACCTGTGAACTTACATCTTAATACAGATGCAGTAATAACTATATAAACATATAATCATGACAAATGTTATTTTTTACATCCAGATGTGATCCTATACCTTTGCAAGATCCAAATGTAACCATTAAGGCCTATGAACCCAAACATTAGTTAGTTGTTTATAAAAGGCCATATGTAGGTTTCCCTTTAAAGCACTGCAACTGTTGTTCACTCTCCATCACTTTCCATTCATTCTGTATCATTTACTTGCATATCTATATCAGTTACTTGAATATTTATCATCTACCTCATATCCCAGTATCTGCTTACCTGTAACTCAGGTAATTTTTTGCTATCTGTATAAAGTTTTATTTTTCATATTTCTGTATGTATTTGTAACTCATGCAATTTCATGTTATCTCTTTAAAGAGTGTATATGTCTGTATATAACTGGAGCTTTTCTCCCCAGGTCTCAACTGAAAACGGGTTCTTTCTGCCCCAGTCAGACCTTCCTGGTAAACAACTGTCAAATAAATAAATGAATTAATTCATTAACTAACTAACTAATTAATTAATTAATTAATTAATTAATTAATTAATTAACATTATCAAATCATCAAATAGCCATATGATTGGAGAATGCCAGCATTACTTAATGGCAGGTCATAGGACTGCTAGTATCTTGTGCCATCTTTTTATCTCTATCCTTGCCTTTCCTCTGCCCTGGGGCTACCAAGTGATGTGCTGCCATTAACTATAGGATTTGTTTCGCACGTCAAACTTTATAAGGAGAATTAAGGTATCTGATATTGCGTTCTGAACTAGTTATGATAATGGCAAGCTGCAGCGTTAAGCTGTCCAGGTGGATTGCAATATCAGGCAGAAATGCATCATTGTTACAAAGGGTCTATCTGTAATAATTTTACCATGAAGGATACTGGTCTGCTACTAGTCATATCCAGTGTTAGATTAATGGAAAAATCATGGTTTATGTTGTGTATATTGTCATGGCTTAAGTGCAGAGTATAAGTATGTGTACAGAAACTGCCTTTATATTTTCATTGTTATTTCTAGTTTACCGCTTGTAATTGTAAGTTGAACATATCCCATCTGAATCAAATGCATGTTGATAACCTTGCATCTAGCTAGTACATATTATTGTTTATTTCATGCTGTCAATAGAATTTAATAGGATTCTCATAAGTAACTATTTGACGGGCAAACTGCCAACTACCTGGTATTTACAGAATGAAATAAGTACCGCATATTGCATTGTGATACTCATTAGACTACTTAACTGCATTGTTTAATATAATTGTCTAACATAATACTGAAATATTACAAATGATGCTATGTTAAACATGTGTTAATCTATAACCTGCTCTTAATACTGATTTCTCTGGCTCACTTCTATACTCTAGCTATTACAGTCTCTTACTCTCCTGTCTCCCCTTGCACCCTGAACCTTTTTTTTTTACTATCTTAATCTAGACCAATAGACTACTGTTCTCACTGTACATCCTTTACTCTGCTCACTGCTACTACCCCCTAATCTCCACCTCCATCTGTCCCCCTTCTTATTATCCTTTCTTCCACAGTCTCACATCTACCTGTACTTACTAACTTAGATTTATTTAGTTGTATGTACTCTAAGCTTGACTTATCTCCCTGTCACCCCTCTTTGCCTGAGTGTTAAACCTGAAGCTTATGTGCACCAACTGATTCCCTCTGCAAACTGCAATAAAACACCTCTGCCAACCACATTTGCTTTTGCGGACCCAATGGAGATAGCAACTGCTCCAACTACTGAGTTTAACCTGTAGCTTATGTGCACCAACTGAATCCCTCTGCAAACTGCAGCAAAACACTTCTGCTATCTACATTTGTTTTTTGCAGATCTACTGGAGATAGCAACTGCTCCAACTAATGTACTATAGCCTTCTGCCAGCTCAAATGGCTTAAATTACCAAGCCTCCTAACTCTCATACAACTAACCACAGCCCATGGCTTAATATAACAAGCAAAAAAATGCCCAGCAATCAACAACATTCTTCATCCTCTAACTAGCAAGAGATAGATAAGATCCTCAAACAAATTTCTGCTACAAGTAACAAAAGCTAACAACTACTACGGTGACTCGCTATACTCTAATAACATTTCCAAAGCTTGGAATTCTATTCCCTGAAACATCATAACAACCATTAACCAGTCACAATTCAAAATACTGCTCAAAACCCACCTGACTAACTCCTGGCTATTCTCGTGCCTAACCCCTGGCTAACCACTGTCAGTGCTCTACTATGACATAACTCTAACTAATTAATCAAGAACAGGAAACTTGGAAACAAATGTGTAAATATAGTTTTTGTAAATATTCATGTGCCAAAAGTACCTTTCTTGTAAAATCTCTGAATAACTCTCTGTACAACTTGGCTATCTCTTTAATTGGCCGTCCATATTGTCCTTCTTAATTGCATCTGTATTATTGTCTGTTTAATATACAAGTTATGTATATTCATGTTTTACATATGTTTTAATTTATTTAACTGAACATCTGTATTGACCTTATTAATTGTATTTGTTTCTTGTCCATGCGACTGATGAGTTATGCATATTTATGTTATAACTTGTTGAATTTGTCTGATGTTACTTATCTTGCAAAATTCTATTTCTGGGGCTTTTCCCCCGGGCCTCCTCTTAAAAAGGGCAATCACCCAGTCATAACTGTCCCAGTAAACAAACATCAAATAAATAAATAGTCGGGATTAGGAATTTGCCCTTGCCCCACTCTTGTGGGATGGCAGAGTTGGTATATATATGTAGAAGTAGGTGGTGCTGAGAGGCAAGCCACTCTGCAGAAAATATGTTTTTTTCAGTATTTTCTGAGATTGAATCTTTTTAGGTTCAATTTAGTGAGTGACTAAAAATAATATGTACACTCAAATGTGTGTGTGTGTGTGTGTGTGTGTGTGTGTGTGTGTGTGTGTGTGTGTATATATATATATATATATATATATATATATATATATATATATATATATATATATATATATATATATCTAGGGTCAATATTAAAACATTGAATGCTTAAAACAGTGAACGATGTTTCATTGACCCTTTTTCAGCGAAAGCTGAAAATGTTGACACCTCAGAACAGCGATTTCTTTCCGAGGGAAAGAAATCGTTGTTCTAACCAAAAAAAAAAAAATAAACATTTTCAAACACATACACACATACCTTAACCCTAATTCTGCCCCCCCAAAAAGTAAACAGCTGAAAACACATATGCACGTAACTCAACCATACATCTAACGCAAAAAAAAAAAAGTAAACATTTTAAAACATATGCACTTACCATAACCCGCACCCTAACCCTAACATCAGTAACTGTTGCACCTTTACGTAAACAGTTCCAAACACATACACACTTACCTTAACCCTAATTCTATCCCCAAAACAAAAGTAAACAGCTTAAAACACATATGCACTTAACTAAACCGTACATCTAATGCAAAAAAAAAAAAAACAGTAAGCACTTTCATACATATGCACCTACCTAAACCCGTACACTAACCCTAAGGTCAGTAACTGTTGTACATTTACACTTGGGAGAAATACCGGACAACGGACCACACTACAGTGCAGAACATGGCAAAGCAAAGAAGCGGTTAAGTAACTTCTTTCCCAGGGAAAGAATTCAATGAACAGCCGCTTCGCTGTTTTGCCTGTTCGCTCTTTAGGTGTCAATGAAAACGCATTTGACAAAATGCATTTTCGTCGTTCTAATAGGAACCTTACATATATATATATATATATATATATATATATATATATATATATATATATATATAATTCCCCACATTGCCACAACAGTCAGGAAATCCTTCTATGTGGCAGACCATCTCACTAATGGCTTTTTGTTCAGAAAAAAGGAGGTCATTGTCCCACTGTACTCATCCCTCATTACACCCATTATAGAATACAATGCCCCATTTGGTATGTACCTCTCAAGACATCTGCAACAACTGGAAAGGCCGCAGAAATACTTCACTAAAAGAATCACAGGCCTAAAGCAGATGCCCTATGCTGACCACCTAAAAAAACTCTACCTATACACTGTTGCATATTGTCTACTCATATGCGATCTGTGCTTAACATACAAGGTTATGTCAAACGCAGAGCTGTTGGACATGCTACACTTAAAGAAATCCCAATCCCTCAGAGACACATGCTCCAGGGATCTAAGGAGGGATAGGTTCCTGACCCAGAGACACACCAGACTCTGGAATAGACTGCCCATACATGTCAAGCAGAGCGCCTCTTTAGCCCTCTTCAAAGGGAACTTTGATGATCGGATGGGAGATAGGAAATTCACCCCGGGGATCACATCCATCACCCTGCTAGGCAGGGGTCAAGGGAAGTAACTTCTGTGGGAAGAAATAGCCAGAGAATTGTTATGGCTAGGCTTGTAAAGACCTTAGGGCCGATAGCCTAGTACCAGCCTATGAACCTATGAACTTATAATCTCGAAATACTGAAATCTTGAATTTCAGTATCTCAAGGCCATCAAACCGAAACCACAAAACAGTGACAGTCCAAAACCACGAAACTTCAAATCCCGAACACATATTATACACCACACCACACAAACACACATACACACACACACCCACACACACACACACACACACACACACACACACACACACACACACACACACACACACACACACACACTACAAAAAAAACCAACACACTAAAGCACAACACAAATCCACAAACCTACACTACAATTAAACAGGGCGACAAGCCTCCCAGCACCCCCCCCCACACACACCCTACTTATATATACTAACTCCGAGATTCCACAAACAGGGAAAGACAGTAAACTCACACCCAGACATTCTACAGTCCTTTGGACACAGAAATAAACATTATATATAAATATACATATATATATATATATATATATATATATATATATATATATATATGTATACAAAGACCAACACATTCAACACTTACACACTCATACTTTCATCTGCCTACCCTAACCCACACTCACATACACTCAAACTCCCACCCAAAACACTTACAAAACACTCACTTACCTTATATTCCATATAAATCCACACTCTATGCTGGACACCATCCAAACCAAACACTCCACGTAATTCGTGATTATGCACTTTCGCTATTCTGAGTATTTGCCTTCATGGTCTTGAGATACTGAAATTTGAGATTTCAGTATTTTGAGATTATAAAGGGGACTCCTCTCTCTCTCTCTCTCTCTCTCTATATATATATATATATATATATATATATATATATATATATATATATAAATAAAGAGATGATCCGCTGTGGCAACCCCTAATGGGAACAGCCAAAAGAAGATGATATATATATATATATATATATATATATATATATATATATATATATATATATATATATATTTATACACACACACGTACAGAGAGAGACAGCCAGAAAGAGAGATCGATGGAGAAATATTTGTAAACATACTCTGACAGATTCAGGGTTAACTTTGTTATACTTTTAGAACAGTGAGTGTGTTTTACAGTTTGTTTTTAAGACTGAACTTTTTAATCATTGATTTTACGGTGTTATAAAGATTGGAAGCAAGAAAACAAAGCATTTGGACTACAATTTCCATACAGAAAAGTACATTTAAATGTAATTTACTTATTTAACCATTTAAATCAGTTTTGTGTGTTTTCTGTTGTGTTTGCTATGTATTTGAAGTTAAAGCTATTAATTGCTGGCATTTTTATAGCTACAGTAGTTTGCAGTATAGTATTATCAAGTAGTTTCTGTGTTCTGCTTAGGCATTTAAATAATTTCTGAGTAGGTTCTCATTCTTTTACATTTTTACTAGCTCACTACTGAATATTTTTCCCACCCCTCCATCCATTTCCTGTTGTGCTTTTAAACTTGGACGATTTTGAGCTGCCCACCCCAACTATATATCTGCCCTTCAAAGCTCTTTCCAGTCTCATATTATGTATAGCTGACCTTAGAAATTCCTCCCAATCTTATTTTCTGTGCTTATCATAACTGGAACTGAAGATGAGACCGGGAAGGCCCTCCTCTTAGAATGTTAGTGTACTTTGAAATTGCCTTAAAGAGTGTGTGTGTGTGTGTGTGTGTGTGTGTGTGTGTGTGTGTGTGTGTGTGTGTGTGTGTGTGCGCGCGCATGTGTGTGTATGTTCCAATGCATGTGTGTGTATGTTCCAATTGCTGGCTTGTCTGTCTTTGAATTACTTTGTAATTACTTGTAGCTATTTGGAGAATACTTGGCAAACATGACTCAAGGTCCTTTTAAGCCTAACCAATAATCGAGGCAAAAATCAAATCCTCTACCATGTGTCTATGATATGAAGACTTCAAACATTATGCCAAACAGTTGTTAGATTAATTTCCGGTATCTATATACTTTTGGCTAATTGTGTGTTTTTACAATAAAAATATTTGGACTGCAATTCTGAAGGCAGGAGAAAAGTTGCCTGGTCATCTGTGTTGGGATACACATAAGTAGATTTAAGTGAGAATTACTTATAGTAGCTAGTTGTTTGATTTGTTTTTAATACCTTTTCTGTTTTGGCAACTTCAATTTTAGTGGCAGTTGAAAGGTAGCCTGGTTTGTCTAAGTTGGGAAAAATGTAGGGTGGCTTAAAGTGAGATATTTTCATCAACCAGGGGCTTTTTAGGTACATATTTGTTTGGTGTTTATCTGCACATGAGAGCCACTTTTGCTGTGCTTTAATATTAAGAAATTCCAGGATCATCCATCTTGTGGCAGAAGGTGTTTACCTAGCCTCTCTAAATTGAGAAGCACTCCACAGAGCTCAAAGTGTAGTCATTTTTTTTCCAGAGGGTGCAGGATTTAGTTTTCAACTTGTTTCTGTTTACTATCAATTAAACACAGTTATATGGTGCTGCTCACCATCCAGTGGCAGTTAGAAGTGTGCAAATAGTAGCAAATGCTTAGTTTGTAAATTTTATCTATAAAGCTATTATTCAGGACATTATCCTCTAATGCAGACAGGCCTTGGTCAAAGGTAAGTTTAGGTTAGCTAGTTAATGTGTCAAACACACCTAATACCAGATCATAGAACTATCTAACATCTAGCCTTAGCCCTAGACACCACTCAAGTGGCCCTTGTAATTTATTTATTTTTATTTATTTGTATTTTACATTTGTTTTGCAGGAACATCCGACTGGACAAAATGTCCTTTTTCAGTGGTTGCCCGGGATGAAAACCTCCACATGTATAAATAACAGTATGATAAATATACAACGTACAGATACAAACACAAAATGAAAAATATATGTTATACATTTCACTAATGCAATCACATAGTCTAGGTAGGAATAAAAAAAAAATAGCAGTGTTGTGATTAAAAAAAAAAAAAAAAAAAAACAAGCATGTTTAGTATACAAATGCTTAGCAGACTTTACTATTCAAATACAAAAATAACTGGTTGTGTTATTTTAGTTTCCTTGTGACCTGCATTTCCTAAACAGGGGTTGTGCAAGAGCAGGTCCAGGATTCAGATAGGTGTGATTTGAGAAATGTTTTATTGTTGGAAATGTTAGTAGTTGTTCTGGTATTTTAAGTCAGTTTTGGCTATGCAGTCTCAGTAAAGTGGAACTCCAGATGCATTTTAGGTTTGGCTATATTTAAGAAAGATTTGCTAGGGAATGCAATGCCCTGTTATTGGAGTAGTGTATTAGTAGATTTTGAAGTACTGGTGTTTTTTTTCTGGCCTGATTTAATATTCGATGGGTGAAGATGAGTTGATTATAAGCAAGTAGATTTGATAGTTTGAGCCAAGATAGTTGTTTTAAAGCCAAACAATGATGAGAGCTGAAATTTGATTCTGTAGTAAACATTTTGATTTTATTATATTATTCTGAGTTTTTCTAGGTCAGATTTCTTAATATTTGTGAGAATTTGTGAGGTGTATAGTAGCATAGAGATAAGAAGGGTTCCTTCTATAGTGGCCTTTGAAGATTTGTTTAGAAAGCGATGATTTCTGTACAGGGTTCCTAGTTTTTTTGTGAGCTTTTTTTATTGTCTATAATATGTGCTTGTTGAATTTTATAATATGGTCAATGACCACTCCAAGTACTTTTGTTTGGGAAACCAAAGAAATAATTGTATGATTGATGATGATATATTGAATGGTGGGTGGGGGTCTGCAGATCTAACTGGGTAGAAGACCATGAGTTTTATTTTGTTAGAGTTAATTATAAATTGTTCATAGGTTCATGAATTATAGGTTCATAGGTTAGTACTAAGCTAACTGCCCTTGCGAGACATTTTAAGCCTAGTCAATTATCCCTCGTGAGATTCAAACCCTGCACCTTGTGTTTGTAAGGCAAACACCTTAAACATTAGGCCACCCTCCCAATATTTAGTCAGGATTCCACTGTGTTAAATGACTGCTGGGTGATTTTTTTAGAGTTTTTTAGTGCTGAGATGGCACAAATCAGGGAGGAATCGTCCGCATATTGAACTATGGAGGCAAGTTTGGTGGCAGTATGAAGATTGTTATTGAAGATAATAAAAAGGAGAGGACCCAGAATAGATCCCTGTGGTACGCCCAAGGTTACAGGCATTTGTGAAGAGAGATTATGTTGCAATTTTACAGCATGCTGGTGACCAGTTAGATATTGCTGGAGCCAAGTAAGTGCAGAATGGATACGTTTAAGTTCAAAGACTGTAGTTAAGAGTTTAGAAAGAGACACAGTATCAAAAGCTTTGGCCAGCTCAACAAAGAGGAAACTAAATCGTCTTCATTATGATGATGGTTAATAATGTTAGTAAAGTTAACAAGGGCAGTGGTGGTACTATGATTAGGATGGAAACCATGCTGAGTATTACATAGAAGATGGGAGGGTGGCCTAATGGTTAAGGTGTTTGCCTTACAAGCACAAGGTGCAGGATTTGAGTCTCACAAGGGATAACTGGCTAGGCTTAACATGGCTTGCAAGGGCAGTTAGCCTACTATAAACCTATGACAGTAGAATAAGAAGATTGTTGGTTAGTAGATAGTTTAAGATTTATTACTGGATGCACCTCTCAGGTATTTTAGGTACAGGTGATAGTATAACTATTGGCCAGTAATTTGGTAATTCTGTCGAGTTTCCACCTTTATGTAGAGGGATAATATATGATACTTTCCAAATCCTAGGGAGTTGTTCTGAAATGGGTCGGTTTATTAATATGGATAGTGGATAGGATATTGCTTCTGCAGTGATTTTTAGATATTTGGCAGGTAGATAGCAGCAGCAAGTGTAGTAGGTTTAAGCCTTTTGAGATATTTAAGTATGGTGTTTATTGGGACAGGTAGGAAAGTGAAGTTATTGGGATCAAGCATGAGTACTATGTGAGTCTGGGTAGGGGAAGAGCAGTTACTGTTTGTAAGGGCTAGTATGGATTCAGTGAAGTATCTGTTAAAGTGTGAGCCTATGCTGTCTTTAGTATCAGAGTGTTGAGGAGGGAGTACTAGTTTGTCCTGGCTGTAGGATTTTATTAATGGCAGCCCAGAATATTTGTGGGTTTCTTTGATTTTTTGATTGGACACTGCTACAGTAATTTATTTTGTCCTGGCTAATATGTTTTTAGCTTTATTTCTTATTTCTAGATATGTTTGTTTGCTAGTTGTAGTTTTGTCATTGAGCCATTTCTCCCAGGCCTTACCTCTATTTTTAACAGATACTTTGTTTCATTGGTTAGCCGGAGGAATAATTGGATTTTATCCTTATTGTTCTGGGACCCCAAGACGTTTAGGATATTGAGGAAGGCTGAGTTAAAAGTATACAACTGCAGTATCTAAAGTGAGATCTTTGAGTGGTGCCCAGTTGCATTTTTTTTAAACTAGTTATGAAGTTTTGGGGGGGTAATTTTTTTTTTATCTCAGGTTTGCTGGTATGCAGTAAGTTTTTCTGGATTTATTTGGTGCCAGAGATTATAAGTTGGAATATGGCCACTGAGGCTGCCTGAGAGACAGACAGAGTGTAGGGATAAATTTGGCCTGTCTGTAAAGATCCAGTCCAGGCCTGGATGTTTGTTCGATGTTTTCTCTAATCTAGTACAAGTTTGGATTGTTTGTGAGAAACCATGTAGGTTAACTAGCCAGAGGGATTTTGAGAGCTATAGGAGATCCAGTCTACATTAAAGTCACCCATTATAATTGCTTCCTGAGGGAGGGATGTTGCTGTCCAATCTAGAGGATTGTTGTCAGGTGGGATGTAGACTCCCACTTTGTTCAGATGTTTCTTTGGATTAATTGTTAATTTAGTAAACAGTATTTTGGTGTTGTTAAAGTTTAGGATGGTTAGGGCTAATGTTTCTAAACTGAGAATGTTTTTGTATAGAAATGTGATACCCCCACCTCTTTTCTGTTATCTATCTAGCCTATATATATATATATATATATATATATATATATATATATATATATATATATATATATATATATATATTGTATCTTGGGGAAAATATTTTGTTGCTAGAAATATTTGGTTTTAGACAAGTTTCTGTTACGAGGGCTATATCTGGAGTATATAGAGCAAAGATGGCAATCAAATCTTGAATTTTGTTCATGATGCTTCTGGTAGCTGTAAGTCAGTACGTTTTCTGAGGAGAGTTAATAGTTGTTTGGGCTGGATTGGGGTGTGAGGATCTAGATGGGTTGGATAGGTTTGGGGGGCCAGGGCTGGGGTGAATATCCCCAATAAGTATGCACTGTAATGCAATGTGAACTATAAATTTTAAGTATTTTGATATAAACTTACGGTATTTCTGTGTAACCTTAGGATAAGACTGTTGTGTGAGCAAGGTAAATGGTACATGACTGATGTTTGTAGGATTATAGATAGTCGGTGTTATTATTAAATGTGTATGCTTTAATTGTTGTGGATCTGGGAAGGGGGTAGTGTACATAGATTATGTGTTAAATTTTGCATGATAAGAGGTCATGTGAGCTGTAATAGCAATAGCAGGAGTGATGAGTATAATGGGGTCATGTTGTTTGTACTCACTCATCTATCATTCTGTCTGTAAAGCCAAGTCCCTAAATCATAGTAGCCTAACCACTGTACAGGAGCTGATAATGTGGGCATGCAATGTCATAATGGTGCTGTGGCTAGCTTGGTAGAAATGGGTATCCTGAGACAATGTAGCATTGTCTTATATACTCAGACAGCCCTTGAATATTTAAACTAAGACAGTATGTGAGAGATGTACAAACATACCTTCCTTGGAGGCAAACATCTTGCATACAAACATGGTTGTTAAGAACACGCACACTATATCATTCACCCATACTGCTCTACACATGCATAGACCTTCCTATGCTGAGGAATTTAAAATAAACCTCCCAAACTTCAAAGACCTCCTAAGCTATCAAATGATAACACCAGTCCTCAGCAATCACTAAAACATACACCAAAAACAAAACATAATACCACACACAAGCCTACACCTAATTATCTCCCAAGAACAAAGCCTATAAGACAAGCAAAAACTTTACCTAGTATGCTTGTCATAGGGGATTCCATTGTATGATACACACATACCCTGTTCGCCACGCGGGATATGGAGAAGATAACAATTAGTTGCCTATATGCAGCTACAATCTGCAATATCACATATGCATCAAGTCACTACACCACAGATACCATTAGGATTCTATCATAGTCTATGCAAGTATAAATGAACTGAGCTGGACTTCACTGGACTATATGAAAAGAGACATTAATGATCTCTGTGAATATGTGTCATAGACAGGCATTCAGCAGCATTCTACCTTGAGGAAGGATTATGCCACAGTACGAACAGAAAATAATTGATTTTAATAATTGGCTTAGTTTCTGGTGTCACTACAGGAGGATCTAATATCTATCAACATGGAAGTACATGGTTAACAGGCCATGCTGCTTTGCTAATGATGGTCAGCACTGTCCTCCATGGGCTTTCAGATATTGGCTACAATTTTATCTACCTCCTCAGAATATTTTTAAGGCAATATCAAAATAACAAAACTATCAAAGTAGCAGAAAAAGAAAAAAAAAATCAAAGCAATCTTAAGATGTTACTGTTCAGTACCAAGAGTCTAAACAGGAAATTCCACACCATACAAGCTCTGCTCACTTTGCAGAATGTGGATATGTTTGCTGTTACCAAGGCTTGGTTTAAACCCACAGAACGTACTCGGGTGTTACAAGGTTAGTGTGCCTTACAGACTGTTATGCCAACAGCAGCACAGACAGTGGAACTAAATGTGTGGGTGTCTCAATCAGTATTAGAAACAAACACAACTCCAGGTTGGTTAAACAGGATGAAGCCCTGAAGTTCATCCACATCCAAGTCTCTATAGACAAGGTTCCTTATCATGCCTTGGCCAGCTACAGGTCACCCTCTATGACCCACAAAGCTCACAGTTCTTACCTAGACCTATTACATTCACTCACCATTCAACCAAATACTCTATTCATGGTAGATTTCAACTACCCTGCCATAGACTGAGAAATGTACACTGCCTCTAACTCAACATTTCCTGGACTTTATTGACATGAACACCCCTGGCCAAGATAGTGCACACCTCAACCATAGAAAAAAATATACTGGACCTAGTACTCACCAAGATTAGGCATCACTGGTGAAATAAAAATCAACTGGAAAAACCCAACTAAACCTGTAACAGTCAGAAACTATTCTAAAGTAAACTACATCTTATTAAGTGATAGCTTTTCACTATTTATGGCTTCCCCAAAACCCACTGGAACACAGCCTCCTATGCAGAATACAGAAATCCTGTACAAACATGTATATGGATGTGTTGAGACTGCTGTACCTATCAGAAGTGACCTCAAATCTGACAACAAAAACAAACCACAATGATTGAATCCCAACCCTAACAGGGTATAAAACAAAGGAAAAAAGTCATGGCCAAAATCAGAAAGACCAGCTATCACAGAGACAAGAGCTCTCTGATTCAACTAAATAAGAGACTAAAAATTCTAATAAAATCCAACAAGGCCATTTAAGATGTTAGGATAGCCTCCCAGGCTAAAGAAAATCATACGGGCTCCTTGAGCTATGTTAGGAACCTTAAGGTAATGCTGTGTGTAGAACTTGTGGTAAGTAGCACAGCCTTCACTGACCAGGGTAATGTAGCAAAGCTATTGGCTGATAAATGTAGTTCTAACTTCACCGCTTTCTCCATTCCACTACCCTGTGATGTCCCTTCTAGCATAACCCTTCCAAATATCAACAGACAGCCAGTCACGGCAGCTCTTGCTAAGGCTAAAAACAATACTTCAATGGGCATCAACAATATCCCCATCTGCCTCTTAATTTTTTTTTTTTTTTTTTTTTTTGCTTTTTGTGTATAACATAAATAGAACATGCTGGAGAGACTGATGTGTGTCTCAAAGGATCCTTTCACTGTCAAATAAGCTCCTCATCTATGTGAAGCAGAGTTCATCCCTGAATGTATTCAAACAAAACCTTGATCATTGGATGGGACATCACAAATTCGCCCATAGTCAGGCCCCATGTCTCTGATGGGCAGAGATCAACAGTAAGTAACTTAATCCCCAAATAACATCCTCTCTCCCACATATCCCTTAGCTACCTCCTTAATAACATACCACACCCTATAGGTACTCAAGGGCTTGGGGATAAAACTGGGTAAGGTTGCAATGCTAGGCTTATAAAGACTCTGGTTCTCATTACCCTAGCATAAGCCTAGGAACCTATGAACAGCATACATGTTACACTAATTAATGACATGCAGAAAATCTTTCAATGAATCTGGCTACATAGCGGAGAGAGAGAGATGGAACACTAACTGCAACCCAGTTTTCTGGGCTTGATTTACTGGGCCTTACACAAAAGTAGCTAAATCAAGGACAGAGACTATTGAAGAAGCATGGACTGCTCTCATCTCCTAGGGTTTGGAGGGGTACATGCATGCTTGGGAGAACACTGGGAGGTATAACATATTTTGTGAAAACTACAAAAATCAGAAGTCCTGCTCTATGGACAGGGTTGCATGGAGGTAATGATGCTTTCAGAACTGAGTAGACAACCTGTGCAAATGGCCCATTGCAACCTACTTCACAGGGCTTAGCTGAGTCTGCCCCAGGGAGTAAAGGAAGACATAAAAAAAAACACTTCAGGTGCCTGTTTTACATCCCTCCAAGTTTTCCCTTGACACAGTGAAGAGGAATAGATGAGACAGTTTACCAGTTGGGGAAGTAATGGTCAACAGAGACCAGTGATAAAACGTCTTAGAAAAAACTTAAATAGGAACCATTTACCATATAGAATCAGTTTCCATACCAAATATGTAACGACCAGCATCCATATGTCTGAGTTTATTAGGCCTACAGACATTTGCAGTACAAATACTAGTTATAGCATAGCTGCCACAGATTTAGAACTGAAACATATCGCTCATGAAACCAGCAGCATTAGACAGAATAGGAATCAGGTTGATGTTATACCTAGAACTTATTTGATGTGTTTCCCACCTGAAACCAGTAATACTGATTCTGATATTAGATTTGTGACAACATACAGTGGTAGCACCTCTCTGGTCCATGAAATAATCAGTGAGCATTATCTTATTTCAGTGATTGACTCCATACTGAGTTCATGTCTTTCATTCTACCTGATAACAAGCATTTAACTCAGTAAAGATGCAAACATAATGGTCAGCAGTAAACCAAATTAAACTGAATTTAAACAAAACCATGTTGCACACTAAGTAAGTTTTGTCTAGTACTTTTGAGGAATAAATACGAAAAAATGAAGTACAGGTCACTGCTGAAATCTTCTTTGTTGAATCTCCTTTATTAAAAGTGTAAGCGTCTTCGAATAATCTCATCACATATAAATAAAAAAAAAAAAAACACAGAGGAATACACATAGGAGTTTTGTGATTAGATATTTAATGACTTGTACAACACAATTCATTCAGGTTATGCACATGCAAGAGGTTTTTTTATGATGAAGACAAATCACATATGCTTGATAAAAGGATATGTTTGCATCTCAGTGATATCATAGGTTCATAGGTTCATAGGTAGATACTAGGCTATCTGCCCTAGGGCATTTATAAGCCTAGCCAGAGTGTATTTGGCTTCCACCTCCCTATTAGATTAGCCTACTGTGCCTCTGTAAAGTAGGTCACAGAAGGTACCCTTTTAAGATTAGTTTACTGTGCCTCTGTCTAGCAGGGACACAGGAGAGATCCCAGGGGTGAATTTGCGATTTCCCATCCACGCATCCAAATTTCGCTTGAAGAGGGTCAGCGAGGGGCTATGTCTAACATGAATTGGGATTCTATTCCAGAGTGAGGGGAGCCTCTGGGAAATGAATCTGTCCCTCCTGCATGTCCTATTTATTTTTGTGCTGAGGTTTAGGTCCCTGGAGCATGTAGCTCTAAGTGACTTGGATTTTTTGAGGTGAAGCATGTCCATTAATTCTGGGTTTGACATGGCTTTGTACGTCAGGCATAGATCGCCTCTGAGTAGGCGGTAAGCAACTGAGTAGAGCTGGAGTTTCTTTAGTCGAGCTGCATAGGACATCTGTTTGTAGCCCATGATCCTCTTGGTGAGGTACTTTTGGGGTCTCTCCAGTTGCTGCAGATGTCGGGTAAGGTACATCCCAAAAGGGGCATTGTATTCAATTATGGGCCTGATGAGTGATGAGTAGAGGGGCACAATGACCTCTCTTGATCTAGATGTGAACTCTTTCATGATAAGGTGGGCTATATAGAAGGTCTTTCTAACCACTTTGGCAATGTGATTATCAAAGGAGAGATTACTATCTACATTGGTCCCCAAATCTCTAATTACTTCTTCCATACTTAATGGATTACCACCTATGTGGTAATTTGTGGGCACCTTGTTTTTCCCAAAGGGGATGACTATGCACTTTTTAGCATTTAGCTTGAGGCCGTGGTTCTGGCACCAAGCATCCATCTCTGTGAGACCCTTTTGGAGGATGCTTGTGTCAGCTGGAGATTCAATTATGGCCCCCAGTTTTCAGTCATCTGTGAACTTTGTCAGCCATAATCCCCCCATGTTAGCCTGAACCTCAGAGAAGTATATACCGAACAAGAGAGGTCCCAGAACTGAGCCCTGTGGGATGCCACTTGTAACTGGTTTGGATTCGGACATGGCACCTGCGATTCTGACCATGTGGGTTCTATCTCTGAGCCAGTTTGCAACCCATCTTGTGATATAGGGGTTGATATTTAAGCTGGTAAGCTTATTTATGATGCCCGAGTGGGGTATTGTGTCGAAGGCTTTTGCAAGGTCCAGGTAGGCTGTGTGGACTACCTTGCCCTCATCTATGGCTTTGGTAACTGTTTCAAAGAAATCAACTAGGTTTAAGAGGCAAGATCTGCCCTTAACAAAGCCGAATTGGGTAGGGTCCAGTGTCTGGAGGCTCCCAATGTCTTTGTTTATGAGTTCCATGATAATACGCTCCATAGCTTTACAGACCAGACCTGTCAGGCTTATGGGGCGATAGTTTCAGGGGTCCATTGTGGCACCACCTTTGTGCACCCATTCTTTGGGTACATATCCTGTAGTAAGGCTAAGTTTGAACAGTGACTTAATGTGAGGGTTCAGTTCTTCTTGGAGCTCATGTAAGACACAGCCTGGGACACCGTCCGGTCCCATAGATGCTGTGTTGTTTGCTTTGGAGAGGGCAGCTTTCACCTGTGCATCTGTGATGCCAGGGAGGTTACATTCAGTTGGCATAGCACCTCTCTGGTCCATGAAATAATCAGTTTTCATAAGTGAAAAAATGAATTCAAACACATTCCCATTCAATTTTCTTTTATTTCTTGGGCTCAGTAAGTTACTGCCATCCAATATTGGGCATAACAAATTACATGATATGCTGAATAATAAAGAAATGTTTGGGTGTAGTAGTTGCAGACATTATTCTGTCCCAGACTTAAACAGCAAGATCAATACTATTGTGGTGCTGCAGTTTATGTTTTTACATTTGCACTATGAGTGGATCTGTTTTCCATTTGCATCCATTTGCCAGCAGCATTACTTACATATGTAATGTCAATGATGTATGTTTGTATTACAACTGTTTAGTATGAAGAGCTTTTGAAAAGAATATTTATTTACTGTCTGTTCTCACATTGTCTAAAGGATGATGTAATTGTGACAAGACAGAACCTATTTAAAGCAGTTTGAGTGGTAAAACCTTTTTATGCACTGATGAAATGTTTTCAAAACTTTTTTTTGTATGATTTATTCATTTGCTCTGTAAATATTTCTCAGCCATGTTCTCAAAGGGCCACTATTTTTTGTTTCTATATAAAAAAATGGAAAGAAAGAGTTAGTTCTTCTGCTATGATGACAATGCAGTACAAACAAATCACCTATTTTGTACCCATACTGTGTTCTTCAGTCTGAGCATAATGTATAATGTCAGGCAGGGACAGTCTGGACTTATGAACAACTGTATCTAGTGCCCATGATTTTATTTATTCTTTTTATTTGTATTGTTTACCAGGATAATGGCAACCCAAGACAGTGGACTATAAATATGTTGGTTTACAAAATCCATTGAAAATGTGGGAGAAATAGTAAAATGCAAGGTCTATAAACAAGAACTGGAACAGCCACACATCTTACTACAGGGTATGATACACTCATAGGTTCATAGGTAGGTACTAGGCTATTGGCCCTAGGGCCTATATAACCCTTTGCCAAAAAATGTACCATGGCTTTCGACACCAAAGAAAATTATTTTCCTGTGCCCCTGTCGAGCAGAGTCACAGAAGTGATCCCTGGGGTGAATTTCCCATTTCCCATCCAATCATCAAGATTTTTCTTGAAGATTGCTAATGAGGAGCTCTGTTTGACATAGATAGGTAGTCTGTTCCAGAGTATGGGAAGTCTCTGGGACAGGAATCTATCCCTCCCGCATGTTCTCTTTATTGTGGTGACAAGGTTTAGGTCCCTATAGCGTGTAGCTTGGAGGGATTGGGATTGCTTTAAGTGGAGCATGTCCAACAGCTCTGGGTTTGACATAGCTTTATATGTTAGGCAGAGATCGCCACTGATTAGGCGATATGCGATGGAGTAAAGCTGTAGTTTTTTGAGAAGGTCTGCATAGGGCAGCTGTTTGAGGCCAGTAATCCTCTTTGTGATGTATTTCTGTGGTCTTTCCAGTTGTTGTAGATGTCTTGTGAGGTACATACCAAAACGGGTGTTGTACTCTATAATGAGTCTAATGAGTGATGAGTAGAGGGGAACAATGACCTCTTGTTTTCTAGATGATAATTCTTTTGTGATGAGATGAGCCACGTAGAAGGATTTCCTGACCACTGTGGCAATGTGATTTTCAAAGGAGAGACTACTCTCCACCTGTGTCCCAAGGTCTCTTATCACATTTTCGGCATTAAGTAGACTACCAGCTATGTGGTAGTTCATGGGTACAGAGTTTTTACCAAAGGGGATGACAATACACTTTTTGGCATTGAGCTTCAGGCCATGGCTTTGGCACCAGGTATCTGTCTCAGTGAGGCCCTTTTGTAGTTCGTCCGCATCGTTAGGAGTTTCGATTATGGCTCCTAGTTTGCAGTCATCTGCAAACTTTCTTAGCCAAAGACCTTCTGTGCCTGCACTTCAGAGAAATAGATACAAAACAGGAGAGGACCCAGGACTGAACCCTATGGTACTCCACTGTCACTGGTCTGAAGTCGGATTTCACGGCAGAGGGGCTATATACTGAAAAACACAATAGTGTGGTATCACTGCTGCATTGGGGATTGTGCAGGGACTAGAATATAGAAACAGCTTAGAAGCATTGGAAACATGAACTGCAAAGCATTATAGAAAATGAAGTTTATATCACATGAGGTCACCCATTAGCAACAGTTAAAAAAAAACTATCAAGAAAACCACACGTCCCTGAAAAAAGTAAAAATTAACATTGATCGTTGAAAATGCTGATTACAGTGTCTTAAACACAGAGATGCAAAAAAGTCACAAAATATCAAGGTTTGCAGGCAGAAATGAGAGCAATGTAAGATACCCACAGAGTTGCAACAGCAGTAGAATCAAAGTGTCTAATAAAAGGAATTTACAGCTGCACTTAGATATGCTAACAATACATGTAACCACATATAAATTATAGAAGGAGGCAATTCTAGCCACAGTGGGGGTGCTGAAAAATATATAATTGGCAAACATCAAAGACAAAAATAGTACTTATTTCACGAACTCTAATCATACAATGACTTTGGAATAGGCCCACTCTTGTAATGGTATTTGACACTGAAAATATTTGGAGACATTCAAACAGAGAGAATGTAACCATATGCATACCTATTTTGAACTGAAGCTCTCGCTCTCCTACTTTGGACACAATAGAAGAGTCTTCATGGGTTCTGTTCAAACAGTTTTATTATATACAAACACATTACTGACTTTAACTTAAGTAACTTATAAACAAACTAACTACTGCAATCATACATGCTCACTCTCTGGCTGCACTCTCAAAATGACAATGGGAATAGCACCTGCCCGGTATTTATATGTGCACATTCAGTTCTTGATATGTTTCTTAAAGTTACAGCACATACAGTCTGATCTATAGAAATCAAACACCATTGCATCACAGCTGCTGTTAAACTTTAATAGTAAACTAACTACTTAAACTCCAAAACACAGAGTTTGCTTTATTTATTATTTCTAAACTACAAAAGTCGTTTCTGATCCTTTTTCATATAATACTGTCTAAGAGGAATATGCTTCTGCTAATAGTTTAAAACCCTATTTATTGAAAAGAAGCCACATAAATATAACAGTCAAATAAATTTGCTACAATTTTCTGCTGTCAAGCACATATAATGCCACACCAATTTGCCATGAATGATTGCTTTAAAACATATAATTCCCATTTTGCTTTAACACATTCCTGCACCCTAAAAAGATAACCACTTTGTGTGTACACTTCTGATGCCTGATAATAAAGGAAATGAAAAACATAATCCTAATAATGTATTTCAACTTCCTTGTGTCAGACGCATGCACTGAAAAACTTATCATTGATCATTTAACAGTGATCCTGTAACTATCCTTTCTTTCAAACTCTGTCTCAGCTCACCTCATCACACCACACATTCAGTGGTAGCTACATGTTTTTGAACACATCAAAGTTTTATCATTATACAAGTGTAGGAAATAAAAGTCAGATTACTTTTTTTTTACCTTGCCACTGTCAGACTGTTATACTGCATGCACAACAAGTTATAACAGTGATACTTTGACAGTAAACATGTAATTACAGTTTAGTGCTGCATGCAGCCTACATGTTTAAAAAAACACTCCCAAGCTTACTGAATATATATAGATTTTTTTTACCACATTTTGTCAACACTACTTCAGTCTTTCGACATTTCACCCAGTACTCAATATCATTTGATGGTTCTGTCTCATACTGACTAAATCCAAGACTTCCATCAATAAGGCTAGGACCGACATGGAACATAAGGGTGTCCTGAAGGTCTGGCTGACTACATCTGCTGGGGAGGGGATTCCTCTTGACCTATCCTGTTTCTCTTTCTGCCACATGGTCGAGGTTGCATATCCCAGGGGTAAGCATGCAGTGGGGACATACATATAATTTTGGACAGTATCCATGGATGTTCAGCCATTTCCCCACCCTATCTTTCCTTTAGACTATACCTCCAAAGCATAACACCCTCATCCTCCAGCAGGGATAATCATAGGACACTACTATCAGACTGTCCTCTCCCTGTACTCCGTCAGTTGCCCAAACAGCTATGCAAACCTAGGTCACATAGGCTATAGTCAGGGCTTTATCAATCTATGCTATCAGAGTGGCAGCTTAAAATATAATTAAATAAGCAAAACTAACCTACCCCTCACCCTCCCCTGCCTCAACCCTAACCCATCCATGAACCTAATTTAGAAATACCCTTTCTGTAACACTACCACTAAACAAGACTAGCTCAGACACAGAAAAGTTGACAAAAATGCTGGCACAAAAATTAAACCTGTTCCTTTACCTAACTACTACTCTAGACCAAAACTTAAAAAAAAAAAAAAAAATCACTAACTTTGCTTACATTCTTACCTAACTACATTTTGAAGTGGCTGCATTCTGGTACTGTAGTTCATACTTTTTAACTGCACCTACACACACACACACACACACACACACACACACACACACACACACACACACACACACACACACGTTTGTGTGTGTGTGTGTGTGTGTGTGTGTGTGTGTGTGTGTGTGTGTGTGTGTGTGTGTGTGTGTAACTCTATTCCTAAAATAGTATAATATAAGCTTTCTCCTTATGGCAGATAAGAACTGTGAGTATGACTGCAAAAGTGAAAAATGAATAGTGTGTGTGTGTGTGTGTGTGTGTGTGTGTGTGTGTGTGTGTGTGTGTGTGTGTGTGTGTGTGTGTGTGTGTGTGTGTAGATAGACTGATAGATAGATAGATAGATAGATAGATAGATAGATAGATAGATAGACAGATAGCTATTTTCGGGGTAGATAGCTAGGAAAAGAATAGGGCTTTATCAGGCATTGCTGACTTACAGTTTAATATGAATGCAAAATGTTTTCACAGGATAATAAATGCAAACACAATATGATGGTTTGTAACTAAACCCGTATAAATAATTATTAGTTAGTATTAAACATTCAGATTGGGTCAGTGCAGGTTAGGAGGATGCTTTTGTCCTGGCCTAGGTATCACTAGTCCTTATGTAATGAAAAAAATGAACAGTGAGAAACGGGGCTTACAGATGACACAGCAACTTCCATGACACATCAACTTGCTGAAAACAGTACATCTGGTAGAATTTTATTATAAAAATCAAACAGCATTGACAGGTTAATGTGATATAATTTGATTGTCTCACTTTGTTTAGATTTTTATTTATTTATTGTTTTGTTATCTGTCTTTGTCTCTGTTACAGCAAAGAATCAACATTTACTTACTCCAGTTTAAAAGGGCAACACTTCTTTAGACCTGTGTGAAAATGTATGACTTATCCCAGAATAATCTGCAGAGATCGTAATTAAAAGTAATGACTTATTAAATGATGCTCTGTGCATTATAGCTTCCTCTGAATAGCACATATCCTGAAATATATGCTCAATTGTTTTTCACTAGTGTTATTACATACAAGTGCACCAATGACTCTTTGTTCCACATGCAATATTCTTATTCCTTAAGATAACCTTTAATAGTACTCATTCAATCCAGACTTTTGATATTTTTGTTGTAAGAAGACAGCAAATTACAAAAATATGAATATTCTAAAATCGACATTTAATAAGGAACAAGATGATAGAGATGTGATAGTAGAAAGGATGATATCTCTGATTTATTTTGTGGAAAAGTGATACACTGCAATGCTGCAGATTGTTTAAATGAATGTGTAATTTGTTCTTCTCAAGAGGTTTATCCTCTCTAATTTCTTGATATTGAAACTGTAAATTCAGCATAGCTAACAAAACATTTTGTTTAGCAGGCCAGTCTCCAGTTGTTATAGAGCTGAATTTAAATAACTGGGAATATTTCCTTTTTCCTGTAGATGACACGGGAACAATACATACTGGCAGCACAGCAGAACAATCTTCAAAGAGCGGAAACTCCTCAATTCTATCCTGTTGGTATTTATGGATGGAGAAAGCGTTGTTTGTACTTCTTTGTCCTTCTACTGCTAGTTATAATGATTGTTAATTTAGCATTGACAATATGGATTCTGAAGGTCATGAACTTCACAGTGGTAAGTGGAATGTTTAGTTGCATTTTTTCATAGATTTATGCAGTAAATAAAATATCTCAGACAATAGTTTTACACTTTAAAATAACTCATTTTGCATATAACTGATTATATTTATTACTTCTGGGTGTACATGGCTGACTTTTAATAATTATACAAATAAAAAACAATCATTGTACAGCTTACTTAGTTTTTATCTGAATGCTAAGAATTGGCAGTATTTATTTATGCATGTATGTATGTATGTATGTGTGTATGTATGAATGCATGCATGTATATAGGCCTGCCCATCAATGGTATATATATATATATATATACACACACACACACACACACACACACACACACACACACACACACACACACACACACACACACACACACACACACACATATACACACACACACACACACAGACTGTATTTCATGAATAAACTTTTTTGGTAAGGTGGTATTCA
Organism: Protopterus annectens; assembly: GCF_019279795.1. NCBI lineage: Eukaryota > Metazoa > Chordata > Ceratodontiformes > Protopteridae > Protopterus > Protopterus annectens. The sequence goes on from NC_056729.1 coordinate 799,171,364, forward strand.
ACATTCTTGCATACTTGACAGGAATAAAGTCCTGACTACAGCCCAAATTATCTGAACTGAATTAACAGGTTGGATATGTGACAGTGAAGGCAAGGATAGTATGCATACCATTCCCATGGAAAGAAATGGCCCCTTGTTGGGTATGTAGGAAGTCTATGAGGTCAGCCACTCTATTTTCCTGATGCGATCACATCTGCAAGCGATTTTATACTGCTCACCTATCTGAGAAACTGATGTCAGCAAGCTGGGAGAGATGATAAGACTAGACACTGTTGCTTGGCAAGCCAAATCATGATGGCTCCCTATGATGCACCGTCTATCTGGTTATTGGATCTCTCTCCTCAGGTATTACAGAGGTATACTATAATTTTATCGTCTATCTAGTTATTGGATCTCTTTCTCCGCAGGTATTACAGAGGTATACTATAATTTTATCGTCTATCTAGTTATTGGATCTCTTTCTCCTCAGGTATTACAGAGGTATACTATAATTTTATCGTCTATCTAGTTATTGGATCTCTTTCTCCTCAGGTATTACAGAGGTATACTATAATTTTATCGTCTATCTAGTTATTGGATCTCTTTCTCTGCAGGTATTACAGAGGTATACTATAATTTTATCGTCTATCTAGTTATTGGATCTCTTTCTCCGCAGGTATTACAGAGGTAAACTATAATTTTATCGTCTATCTAGTTATTGGATCTCTTTCTCCTCAGGTATTACAGAGGTATACTATAATTGTAGCTCCCTGTGAAGTCAAGGGAGCTCACCACGTGTTGGATAGATCCTAGCAGAATCCCCTGCATCATTTGTGCTTTGTGTAGGAGAGAACGGACACAAGGGTAAGTGGGGTGGGATAAGGTGGGGTAAAAACTAAATGATTAGGTCACAGTTAGGCACAACTTGCAACAATTCATTTCTCTCTATATTTGTCTTCCACGCTGATAATCTCTTTCTAGAAATTAACAGAAACATCAAAAGTGTGTAACATCCACAGAGCATATGTTATTTTAATTCTGTGTCAGACAATTCAGTTAACTATCTAAAGCAGATTGTCACTGCATTTGGTTTACCAAAGAAAGCACCAAGAAACTCTTAATGTGTGCAAAAACTAAAAAAAAAAAAACACAACAACAAAAATCTCATAAAAAATATTTTTTTCTACAAGGGGAAAAGCACCCTTGCACCCTCATGTAGGAGGCCATGCTCCTATACACTACCTGCTAACTATATGTAATAACTCTAAGAGTGCAAAAATTAGGAAAAGGGTATATACCCAAACCCCAAGAATTGTGTGATCTGAAACATTGTCAACCATCTGTTAAGTCGACTAAAAACAGTTGACTAAACAGATGTAGACCAAACACACTTTCAACCTAACCATTTATACGCATATATGTGTATATGTGTGCGTATGTATATATACATATACACACACACACACACACACACACACAAACACACACATATATATATATATATATATATATATATATATATATATATATATATATATGTGTGTAGAGAGAGAGAGAGAAGGAGGGTTGGCATTTAATAGGTTTTGCTTTCCTGTTCTGATTATGTGCTTTTGAAAAATGAATGCAGAGTGGTAGCAATGACATGTTTGGACTATACATTTGCACTATTTGTTGCCATCTATCTTCTCAGAGTTGAAGACTAAAAAGAAAAACAGGTCTTTGACTTAATTAGAGATCTTTTATAATGTAACACTATGCTGTATCAAACATATTTACTTAACTATAATAAACAACTATACTAAAAGGAATCAACATAATTGTTTTTGTTTTCTAAGCTATATCAAAAACCTATGGTAACTATATTAAAATACTGTACTCATTGTGATAGGTACTTGCTACATTCCCTTACAAACAAACACAACCACAATTAAAATCACAGTAGCTTAAATTGTTATTGTTTGAAGGGATGAATTGTCATCTCTTCTAATCTGCCCCCTATGCCCACTAACAATTCACAAAACAGGCAGGCATACGTTTTACTCTACTTCTGATATGGTTTTCATGAATGGACAAGTTCATAGGCTCACAGACTTGTACAAGGCTAACTGCCTTTTTGGGCCATTTTAAGCCTAGCCAATTACCCAATATGTAAGAATCAAACCCTGCATCTTGTGTCTGTAAGGTAAACACCTTAACCATTACACCAAACTGCCACTCTGTATAGCTTTCCTTTTTTATTCTTTTCTAATTTTCTTGGACTGCCTTTTGTATCACTGTTTTTATGTTAGTATCTTAAAGTGCAGACATACAATTATTGCCAAATGTTAATTTCCATTGTAGTATCTTTTTTTTTTTATATTTCATTGTGATACTCTCTATTTGTGGAGATATGGTTCATGGAACATTGTTGAATTTTATCCAGGTTAACAAAGGAATTCAATAATTATGCAAATAAATAAATAAATAAATAAATATTTGTTTTATGCTGTTATTCTTACAACTGATTCAATATTTAGGAGACAGACTCTCTCGTGAATTGAATTTAGCTTCTGGGGTTTGCATTTTGCTTCTTTGGTAGACACTGGCTTTGCTGCTAGTTAGTCAGTATAGGATATTTGATCTTCTTAGCGTATGTTATAATTTCGATGGTAGAAGTAAGATCTCAACTTTCCAGCAACACTTTCATTAAATAAGGTAGTTGAAGAACATATATCACACAATTAATCAGATAATAATAGAAATATAAACAATTGCACATGCATATACGCGCACACACACACACACACACACACACACACACACACACACACACTCACAAGATATATGTGTGCGTGTGTGTGTGTGTGTGTATATATATATATATATATATATATATATATATATATATATATATATATATACATACACACGGACACACATAGATATATTTTTATATGGGTGCACCACATACCTCTCAACTTGTTAGAGCAAGAAATCTGGACAAAGCCATAAGTAATGAGGGAACAAGGGACCAGCAATCGGGACAATTTTTAAATATTGCTCTTACAAGCTTAGAAGGTTGATAGAATAACAAGTTTTGAATTAGCATGACTTTTCTGAAGGGTAAGAAGCCGAAAACTCAAATGTCTGTCATTATATTCTGAATTGAATCCTCAATAATTTTCTAGAAAACTACAATTTTATGAGAAAAGGATGAAAACGTTTAGGCAAAAATCTGGACATTCTCTGAAAATCTGGCAGCTTTTTCAGTATGGGATTACAATACAGTTGGGATTGGGATGTGTGGCCTTTCCCCACTGTAGTGCAAGCTCGGAATTAGTATGCATAATTAGCAGGGGGATGGGAGTGCAGGAAGGCATGTTTCTTACAAAAGAAATCTGTTTTTTGATTTTTGCTTTCATAGGTTCATAGGTTCATAGGTTCATAGATTAGTACTAAGCTAACTGCCTTTGTGAGCCATTTTAAGCCTAGCCAATTATCCCTTGTGTTTTCTATCCTTTGTTTATCTATGGCTTTTTGACTATTTGCTTTTGATCATTTGTTGATTGATATTTAGAGAATTTGAGGAGAATTTGTTTTTCTCTCTTTTCCTCTAGGTATCTCTCTCTCTCTCTCTCTCTATATATATATATATATATATATATATATATATATGAGAAAGAAATCTTGAGAGAGAGGGAAAGATAAAACCTTATTGTCTGTTAAGAATAGAATTAAGTGTGTTGCACTAATACATCAGCAAATACAAGCAGACAATTAGATGACTGGAGTTACCTGGACTACGGCTTGAAGTAAGCACCTCATTGGTTCTTTTGAGCTTTTTTTTTAAGTTGTTTCAGGTTTCAACTTTCTGTCACCTAAGGAGTTAACTTGTGAGTGTTTCTGCCATTTCACACTGAGCGGAGGAAGGGCACTAAGCAAACTCGGATCTGTAATATTTAACATTAAGCGTCCTGTTTTTTGCTTATCTTTATGAGTTATTTATAGCACTTTTATTGTCTGCTGCATACTTTTTTATCTAGTTTCCCTGTGTGTAAGGTATTAACTGGAAATTGTCTACATTTATTAAGCATCTGTTTGGGTTTTCTGATCTGATTTCCTGCCAAGGAGTGTATCGTATAACTTGTTTGCAGTTAAAAGCTTTCTCTAGACTCTCCTTGCTCCTTTATCTGTTCAAAATTTTAATTTAGAGGCTCACTGCTGCTTTTCTGCTTTGATAAACATTTCAGCAGTTTTTTTCTACCTTATTGTGCTTATTTGTAGCATTGTCCATATTCAGGCTTGCGTTTTGAGCTTAGTTGTTTGTGGAGGCTGTGAGTCTGAGCACATGTTCAAGGCCATCTTAGTTTAGCGAGAGCCATACTGCATTTCAGTGAGAGGGGATTGTTTATGGTCATTGGCTGATTGGGGCTACCTAGTAAGCACCTCATTGGTTCTTTCGAGCTTTTTCTTTAAGTTGTTTCAGATTTCAACTTTCTGTTACCTAAGAAGTTAACTTGTGAGTGTTTCTGCCATTTCACAGTGAGCTAATCAGAGGAAGGGCACTGAACAAACTCAAATTTGTCATATATAACATTAAGTATCTTGTTTTTTGCTTATTTTTGTAAGTTATTTTCTAGCTAGTTTCACTGTCTGTGAGGTATTAACTGAAAATTTTCTACATGTATTAAGCATCTGTTTGGGTTTTTTGTTCTGATTTCCTGCCAAGGAGTGTATCATATTGTTTCCCACTCTCCCTCCCTTTTGATATTGTGTTCTTATACTTGGTGGCTTTGCAGTTGCCCGCCCCTACTGTAAATTTCATCTGGGACACTCCTCCCAGTCAAGTGTCATTACCTCATTCTATCTAATCCAGGGAGAACATTTGAGAAGGCCAACCCTCTTACCTTCTGCTCTTTCTTTCCCCTTTCCACTTTACAAAAAAAACAAAAAAAAACAAAACAAATTCTAAGCGTGTTTCCTGCCTTTCCTGTAAGTAGTCTAGTCCAGATACAGATTTGCTGTATCCAGGACTGTTTGTAACTTTCTGAGTCCCCAAGCCTTTCTGTGTTAGGGGGAAGCCTTCTAGCTTAATTTTGTTTCTTAGAACTAGCCAGTTTTTTAGTTTCAGTGCTCAAATCTGTTTCTTTGAGCTCAGCACTTGTTCAGAACTCATTGTAAGCACTAAATAAGCTACAAATTATTACAGCACTCAAATTTCCTCACTTGTCTAGAGGAAAACAGTTTTTAGTACTTAATAAATATGCACCTATTCAGGCATGTCTAAGGGTCAGCTCTCAGTGTTTTCACCTGTCTACCTGATGAATCTGGGCATCTTGGGGCAATGCAGCAATTGCCTCATGTACACAGACAACCCTCTCCTCCTACCACCCAACACTACAACCTGTGAGAGATGCACTTATATAGCCAAGCTGGAAGCAAAGCTGTCTTCACTCAGGACTGGACTAGACAATCAAGAGGAGAAGGTAAACACTTGCACCACATCACACTCATCACATAGGCCCTCAAAACCTACACCACCAAAACACACACACAGAAACACAAAACACACACCTGCATTCATAGAAGCTCTCAGTAAAAATCTAAGCAAGCAACAGGGACCTCCAAAGCAGAAATGCAAGCAACCTCCACCCTCCCAACACAACCCAAATGACACATAGCCCACAAACTCAGTGTGCAACTCAACCCCAGCCCATAAGGCATAACAACGTACCCAACGCTCTAGTCATAAGTGCCTCTATAGTCAGGCACACTGATGTTCCACTCACCAGGCTAAACAAGGAGAAAGTTAGTATTAGCTACCTGTTGGGTGCCTGGATCCACCACATAATGCACACACTCAGGTCACTCCACAACAAGTATAAATATGACTCTGTCATTGTCCATGTTGGTGTGAATGACCTGAGACATACCTCCCTGGACTACATGAAGAGACATGTAGGAGCTGTCCGATCTTGTAGCCCAGGCAGGTATGACCCTAGCTCTGAGTAGTAAACTACTTAAACTCTCTGACATAGTTATACTTAAAGACAGTCCCCAAATGTTTAATTAAATGTAACAGAATCTGTATTGTTTAAAGAATTACAGAGACAAAACACTATCTCCAGACTAATGTGTTTGTCATCATCTAGGCTGATAGCTAGGGAACAAAACCCAATTACTGGTTGAATATTTTATCAAAAAAGCTGTGTCCTTAATTGTTTGCTGACAATGCCTGCAAGAAGTAAGGTTATAGTGATTAATAGGAATTAATCTTCATACAAAGGAAATGCATACTTTAACTAGTTAGTTAGTTATAAATGTCTTAGCCGAGAAAAATCTGTGTCTTAAGAGCTGCACCAAAGGAGATATTTTCTTGGCTTTGGGTGTGGGCAAAAAACATATTCCATGTAAGAACACAACCATCTCGAGAGACAAATAAATATTTGTTAACTTTGGCAATGATGAGTTAAGAAGTAAATAGCATTTAACCAGTTATCAAAGTGGGCCATTAGAACCCTTTGCTCACAAAATAGAAAATCTGAAGTAAATCCTGCCTGGATATTTGGAGCAATGCAAAACATTTCGTACTGGAGTAAGTTTGACACAGCCCAGACAATGAGGTACTAGTAAGGTACAGGAAAACTGTAGGGACTCCACAAACACTTCCTTTGCCATAGAAGATATTTCTGGGAAAAATGAATGCTGCTTTATTTTGCAATAAATCAGGAAGAAAACTGATTACATTTTCTACAGGCCAGACCTCTATGGATTCCTTCCATAATAACCCTATTTAAGGTCCTCAAAGACATGAATCTACTACCTTGTTAAAATGCACCCACAGTCCTTTAACACACCTTACGTGCATATGCTTCACTTGTGAATGAAGAAAGGTACGCCATCTTCTCATGACTGCATAAGCTGGCTGTTCACCTTATTGAGATTAAGTCATACCGATACTCATGGTATGGCATAACAATGTAAAAGTAAAGGGGTTGAATACAGTTCATAGTTATTCTATATTACCCATTTAATGTTGAGCACTCACAGAACTTAACAATTTCCAAAAGGAATGAATGAAGCCCCTACTGCCATCATAAGTGAAAGGGAATGTCAACCTCTAGACAACTTGCACTAAATATAGATCTGCTTAAGAAAAATAGAATGCAGACTCCTACGCTAGTCGAAAATGGACTGTTTACTCTGTTGGCATAAATCATGGATGCAGCGGCATAGATAGGAAGATAGAGAGATAGATAGACAGATACAGATAGAATAATAAATGGAAATCCAGTATCTCAGATAACAAGATACTCATTAGCTCAACCTTTGTACTAATTTTGTTTATTAATGTCTTAACTTGTTAGGTCCAATGGCCTGACAAACCTTTTCAGGAATGATCCAAGGTAGTGACAAAACATTACTGCAGAATATAGTGAAAGACTGAAACATAGCAACGGACAAGGAAATGGAGTTATAGCAAGGAAACAATGTCATGTTGTTACATACAGCCATTGTTAAACAAGAATTAACAGCCGAACCAGATAAGACTTGTTGTATGAATTGCTTATATAGAAATAAAATGGAAAGATACATGGTTCCATAATAGAAACATTTCAGATAGTTAATGTTAATTATAGATGGTGTGAAGCAGTCCAAGGGGGGATTAGATAGACAGATAATTGAGATTTAATTAAATAAGTGAGGAGAATATCACTGATACAAGATGGAAATGAATTCCTTGCTGCAGGGGCTAATTTTGCAAGAGCAATTTTTTTGGATGAAGAGATATGAACACAGTTCTATTTTGTAAGGATGAATCTAAGTTTTCAAAGTGGAAAGGGAAGGAATGACAATAGTAGTTTTACATACAGCTTTCTAATGAGCAAATAAATGTATATTGTAACTGTGGTTGTAGTTTAAGACAGCAGAGAACCCTTAATGCATACAGGCTTAGTGTGACGTGAGAAGAATACGCTGTGATGGCAACTAAGTTCTGAGAAGACTGATATATTGTGTGAAATTAATACTACATCATTACTTTGAAATCATGATGTATAGTGCAAATATAGATAAATCCGCACACACACACACACACACACACACACACACACACACACACACACACACACACACACACACACACACACACACTGATAGCAGGAGATAGTGGTGCACAGAAACAGCATCACAGTGATATACATGTTTTCAGAACAACAAATCTTCAGTATTAAAGTATCTTATAGCACTGTTTCTCTGAGAAGCTCAATTAAAGTGTAACCTTGTTCAGCTCTTTGCTTAACTTGTATAGTCACATGTGCAGTTTAACTTAGCGGCTGACTTTAAATTTCAAATAGCGAGTGGTCAAATTATAATCAACATTTGATGCTTAATTGTCAAATAACAAGTGGTCACATTATAATCATTTGATGCTTAACTGTTTTGAAGATAGTGTCACACTAGAGAATAGGAGCTATGGTTTTGCATGCAAGGAAAATGAAAATGTACACAGTGCTAAAATAATTATAATAATACGTAATACACAATAATAATAATAATAATAATGATAATAAATAATAAAGTCTGCAGATTAAACCACACAACAGCTTCCTTGTCTTTCTAGTTTAATATATTACTGTTAGAGTTAACAGTTCTGAAGAACTGCATGTTAGGTTTAATACACATGCTGGTGCAAATCTGATCATTTCGTGTGACAGTCTTAATTGCCATCTGAAGTTTATCTATATTTGTTGGTCTTTCTGACAGAAGAAAACTGCATTACATCATTCATTGGCATATTCCTAAGGCTGGCATGCCAGCATGCACAGATGTCTTCATCTTATAATAAACCACAGCACAGTGCAGCTGTCTTGTAGATTTACTTAAAGCATGTGTACAGAAAAGATATGACATGATTGATGCCAACAAACTTTTTATTTAATGGTGCATATTGAATAACCTTTTGTGATTGCCCTTCAGATAATAGACACTTCTTCACCTTAGAATAAATAAAATTATTTCTTATAAGGAAATATTAAAAGCTGATGAGCAAAAATAAAGTAAATAAGTTAAGAGAGTAGGTTATATGTGAATTTCTTGGAGAATGTGCATGTCGTACGTGTGCATGTGTGTGCATGTGTGTATGTGCGTGTGTGTGTGTGTGTGTGTGTGTGTGTGTGTGTGTGTGTGTGTGTGTGTGTGTGTGTGTGTGTGTGTGTGTGTGTGTGTGTGTGTCTGTGTTTGTGCTGGATGAAATAGTATTATTCTAACTCAATAACTGTCCAGAAAAAATATAGAGCATTTCAAAATTCCACTCTACATAGCTACTTCTATATTTTACTTCTCAGAACAACAACAGGAAGCTGCTCAAGAAATAAGATCAAACAGATAATCTTTCCAGTATAAATGAAAATATTTCAGAGTGAAATTTTGGAGCATCTCAAAGATATCTCAGTGCATGAAAGGAAGAAGAAAATGTAATAATGCCATAATGAATACAAAGTGTGTGTGCACATGTGGATACATACATACATACATACATATATAAGTATGTAATCAGTAGTTAATGTTTACTTACATAGCTGGCCTTAGGCATAGGCCAACTAGATAGCTGCCTAGGGTGGCAATCTAGCAGGGGCGTTTTTCCAGTAATCTGGATTGCATAGGTAGACTGAGATGGGGGCACAGGGTGGTGTTGGGGGGGCACTGTGGAGACCTTTTGCCTAGGGCACCAGTTGATCAAAGGCCAGTCCTGTTTGGTTACATCAATAGCAGTTTTATTGATGATGGAATGTTGATTGGAAAAATTGTTAAGAATATTAAAAAATAACAGGTAATACAACTAAACCAATTACAAAAGGAAACATAGCATTTTTTTGCAGATAGTTAAACACAAAAGAAGAAAAATTCACAAAAACACACATTTTATTCATGGGCTTCTCCCCACATACCCCTCAATATGGAATTTTTACCTACTCACCCTCTCACTCATATTTACTAACTCCACAGCTGCACAAAACTGTCTTCAACTGAAACACCCTTATACAATGCACAGTCTTTGTTTCCCAGTTCACTAACTACTTTGCTTGACAAACAGTGAAGTCAATAACTGGCAACAGCAGTGTTAGATGTCAACAAGCTGCGCATTTGACAGAATGCCTGGAAGCCAAGTATATATATATATATATATATATATATATATATATATATATATATATATATATATATACATACATACATATGGCTAGAAAGAGAAATAAAGATAAATAAATATGTGTGTGTGATTGTGTGATAAATAAATGTGTGTGTGTGTGTGTGTGTGTGTGTGTGTGTGTGTGTGTGTGTGTGTGTGTGTATATATATATATATATATATATATATATATATATATATATATATATATAATCCACAATCGTTCCAGCACTCGAAAAATGAAGAGAAATATAACAGCAGGAAAGTTCAACTATTTTATTGGCAAATCTGCCCACAGATACACAGACCGGTGGCCGGTTTCGCTCTCAGCGTCTTCAGTGTGCGAAGTATCCCTGCAAAGGCCCGGATTATATCCAATAGTTACTGCTTATATTTAAAGGAGCAGCTACTATTTTTAAAACACGTTTATGTGTCTGGCAGAATACCAAGTGCTGTGTCCAAAAACCCAACATAGATAACCTCCAAATTGTAATCTTACCCAAATATACCACTAAGTGTAAATATATATCAAGCAATACTAATGCTTCTATATTGTGAATACCTACTTATAAGTAAATTTATTATTAATATATAGCCCCTAGTTTTACCAATAACTAAACTATGGAACTGAACTATTAGATTAATGAAAATCCAAATGTATATGTAACCATGAAGACTTAATTCCAATATGCTCACTAAATTAATCACCAATGGTCATTTAATCCTGGCTTAAACAAAGCACCTAAATTTGCTATCCACCTTCTCTCTTTTTGTGTCAAAATAACATGTCTCCTATAATCACTTGTATTTGGTATATCCACCATATCCAATCCTATAAAAATAAAGTGTGCTGTTACATGTGTTAATTTATGTTTGTATAAAGCACTCCTGGTGCGTTCACATTTTATATCACTAATATGTAGGGCAATTCTTTGTTTAAATGAACAAGAAGTTTGCCCCACATAAAAAGCACCACATTTGCACACTGCCATATATATTAGCCAGGTGCTATTACAAGTGATAAAGTGACGTATGTCAAAAACTCGTTTTGTATTAACTGAAGTGAAAGACTTTGTTTTTGCCATAACTTTACAATATTTGCACTTACCACAAAAAGTGCTCCCCACAGTGACTGTATTTTTAACTGTATTTAATTCACCTTTCTTAAATGTGGAAAAATACTGCCCCAAATTTTTACCTCTTCTGTATGCATAATGGCATTCCTTATCCACGAATCTACTAAAAAACCCATCAGATTTCAAAATATGCCAATGTTGAGCCAATATATTTCTAATATGGAATGTGTTACTACCATATGTTGTTATAAACCTTACATATTGACTGTTATCCCTTGGTTCTCTATCCATCAATAACTTGGTCCTATCCATAGATCCATAGATGTTGCTTCACTATAAGCCTGATGGATTTGTCTGTTGCCATATCCCCTCCTTTGAAATCTATTCTTAAGATCCTCTGCTTGTCTATGGTATTGGCTGTCAGAAGAACAAATTTTTCTTACCCTTTGAAATTGGGACTTTGGTATGTTTTGGATAGTGTGGGGTGGGTGACAGCTACTTGCATAAAGAAATCCATTCTTTGAAAATGGTTTTCTATATAAATCAGTATACATGGTTCCATCATCAGTTTTTCTAACTGTGACATCCAAAAATTGAACCTCATTGATGTGTATACCACCTGTAAACTTAATATCATATCTATTGGAATTTAAATATTCCACAAATAACTGCCAATGTTGTTCAACCCCTCCCCACACTACCCAACAGTCGTCCAAATATCTCCGCCACATTATCAATTTATCCTTAAAACAATCAGGAATAGTATATATATATTGCACTTCCAGATACCCCATAAAGAGGTCAGCATATGTGGGGGCAAATGTTGCCCCCATAGCTGTACCCTTTATCTGTATATACCAATCATTATTAAATGTAAAGGTATTGTGTTCCAGGACTATCTGTAATGTTTTGATCAAAAATTCCTGTTCTTGTACTGAAAACAAACCTGACTGTGACATCCAGTAATATACTGCCTCAATACCACCCTCATGTGGTATAGATGTATACAACGACTGTACATCCAGAGTACCCAAATATTGTTCTTGTGTTACTACTATATCATCCATCAATGCCAAAAACTGTTGTGTATCACGTATTCGTGCTGTTACATATGGCAACAGCTTTTTTAACTTGTATTCTAGATACTCTGAAAGGGGTTCGGTCAAAGATCCCCTACCTGCCACTATTGGACGTCCCGGTGGATTTATGATATTTTTATGTACTTTGGGGACCATATAGAAGTATTGTGTTGTGGGGTGTTCCACTGTTAACTGCCTCAATGTTGACTGGTCAATGATGTGTGATTGACAAGCTTCCGCTAAAAATGCATCTATCAGTTGTTTATGTTCCTTGGTCGGGTCTGTTGTTAAACTCTCATAGAATTCCTCATTGGACAACTGCCTGTTAGCCTCTTTTAAATAATGCTCACGTTCCCAAATCACCACTGCACCTCCTTTGTCTGCCCCTACTATCACTATATCAGGATTATTCTTCAAGGATGTTAAAGCCTGTCTCTCCTCTGCATTCAAATTTTGAAAACCTGCAGTAAAAATATCTGATTGCTTGAGATGTAAATCTTTGAGAATCACCTGTTCAAATGTTTTGATAGTACTGTGGTAGGGGGGCATAAATTGGGATTTCTTAAATTTAAAGCCAGTTGATTCTCCCATAACATAAGAAGAATCTTTATGTGCATACAAATATTTTAGATTCAACTGTCTGCAGAAGCTTTTCACATCATTGACTATATCATAATGTGAGACAAAAAAAGAAGGTATGTATCCAAGGCCTTTATTTAACACACTGAATTCACTGGAGGAGAACTCATATTTGGTAAGATTAATGACCAAATTGTTGACATCATGCAAAAAATCTTGTCTACTATATCCATCTGAGTCTATAACAGCAACATGTTGGCTTGAAATTTCTGTTGCACCACTTCGTCCACGTCTGCGGTGTTTTCTCCCTGCCCTTCTAAAGGGGTTTTATATCTCTTATTGACTGGTGATGATGCTTCAGGTAATTCAACCATCTCTGGTTCTGTGTCTGTATTGGACATGCTAGATGAATATTCTGAGCCACTTGTTGTCACCTCTCTCCTCCTTAATATAGATTTAACCCTTTTTCTTTTGGGCCTAGGGACCTGTTTGTCTTCGGTAAATCTCACTCCTTTCTTCTGTTTTTTCCAAGTATACATTTTTGCTTGTTGAAAATCTATTACATCCCTCTGGTATTTTTGCATCTTCCTTTTTGCTAGCTCTTGATCATATTTCTCAATATCGGCTAGATATTTGGCATGTAGATTGTTGTATTCTGAAGTGTTGACAAATTTCTGGGTGTTATCAAAACATTGCTCAAGTTTAACCAGTAATTCAGGCAGTTGGTTTTCATAATACTCAACTAATAACTGTATAAACATTGTTGAAGCTGTTGCTTGTATTGTCCTCCATTTTTTCATAAAACCAACATCTTGATTTCCCAAACCTGGTTCTACATAAACACGTAAGCCCCTTGGTATTATTTTAGCAGATAAGTAGGCTTTCAACAATTTACAATGCCATACACATGAGCGTACTCGTTTAGAGGCTTCTGTTAAAGTCATAAAGCTATCTACTGCTTCTGCCGGTTTATTAACAGAAACATGAGGAGCTGTATTAGTATTTTTAGCTCCTATGAAACACGCACTATCATCCTTGTCAGCTGTTAAGCTTTTGATATAATTGAAAAAGTCCGTACCTTGTGCCATATCAGGGCTGATGTTAAAAAATAATTGCCACTGTCGTCGTTTCCTCTGTTATTTAAATCCTGCGTTGCAAACAAGAAAATAATCCTTTTGACCCAATGTTCAATATATAACAAACAATCTCCTGGCCCTCACTGTTGTAAGTATCCTCAGGAAACAGTTTCAACACACGTGCGTTATAGTCCCAGAGAAACCATTAATTACCAATATCGTCGTTTCCTTTATTATGTGTTGATCCTACTCACACAATACTCAATGTTACACCAACAGTTCCCTGGCACTCACTGTTGTAAGGAATCTTCAGAAAAAAGTTCCGTCGTACGTGCATTACAGTCCCAAAAACAGTTAGTTTTCACTATTGTCGTTGCGACTGTTATATCAATCTTGTTTAGCAACCAGTTTATAATCCTTTTAACCCAATCCTCAATGTTATACAAACGGTCCCCAGGCCCTCGCTATTGTGAGAATCCTCGGGAAAAGGTACCAGCACCCTAACACACAGTCCCAAATGAACATATAGGTGCACGGAACCAAAATGAGGTGCCCGGACTGAATAATATAATCCACAATCGTTCCAGCACTCGAAAAATGAAGAAAAATATAACAGCAGGAAAGTTCAACTATTTTATTGGCAAATCTGCCCACAGATACACAGACCGGTGGCCGGTTTCGCTCTCAGCGTCTTCAGTGTGCGGAGTATCCCTGCAAAGGCCCGGATTATATCCAATAGTTACTGCTTATATTTAAAGGAGCAGCTACTATTTTTAAAACACGTTTATGTGTCTGGCAGAATACCAAGTGCTGTGTCCAAAAACCCAACATAGAAAACCTCCAAATTGTAATCTTACCCAAATATACCACTAAGTGTAAATATATATCAAGCAATACTAATGCTTCTATATTGTGAATACCTACTTATAATTAAATTTATTATTAATATATAGCACCTAGTTTTACCAATAACTAAACTATGGAACTGAACTATTAGATTAATGAAAATCCAAATGTATATGTAACCATGAAGACTTAATTCCAATATGCTCACTAAATTAATCACCAATGGTCATTTAATCCTGGCTTAAACAAAGCACCTAAATTTACTATCCACCTTCTCTCTTTTTGTGTCAAAATAACATGTCTCCTATAATCACTTGTATTTGGTATATCCACCATATCCAATCCTATAAAAATAAAGTGTGCTGTTACATGTGTTAATTTATGTTTGTATAAAGCACTACTGGTGTGTTCACATTTTATATCACTAATATGTAGGGCAATTCTTTGTTTAAATGAACAAGAAGTTTGCCCCACATAAAAAGCACCACATTTGCACACTGCCATATATATTAGCCAGGTGCTATTACAAGTGATAAAGTGACGTATGTCAAAAACTCGTTTTGTATTAACTGAAGTGAAAGACTTTGTTTTTGCCATAACTTTACAATATTTGCACTTACCACAAAAAGTGCTCCCCACAGTGACTGTATTAAAATCTGTTCTTCTGACAGCCAGTACCATAGACAAGCAGAGGATCTTAAGAATAGATTTCAAAGGAGGGGATATGGCAACAGACAAATCCATCAGGCTTATAGTGAAGCAACATCTATGGATCTATGGATAGGACCAAGTTATTGATAGATAGAGAACCAAGGGATAACAGTCAATATGTAAGGTTTATAACAACATATGGTAGTAACACATTCCATATTAGAAATATATTGGCTCAACATTGGCATATTTTGAAATCTGATGGGTTTTTTAGTAGATTTGTGGATAAGGAATGCCATTATGCATACAGAAGAGGTAAAAATTTGGGGCAGTATTTTTCCACATTTAAGAAAGGTGAATTAAATACAGTTAAAAATACAGTCACTGTGGGGAGCACTTTTTGTGGTAAGTGCAAATATTGTAAAGTTATGGCAAAAACAAAGTCTTTCACTTCAGTTAATACAAAACGAGTTTTTGACATACGTCACTTTATCACTTGTAATAGCACCTGGCTAATATATATGGCAGTGTGCAAATGTGGTGCTTTTTATGTGGGGCAAACTTCTTGTTCATTTAAACAAAGAATTGCCCTACATATTAGTGATATAAAATGTGAACGCACCAGGAGTGCTTTATACAAACATAAATTAACACATGTAACAGCACACTTTATTTTTATAGGATTGGATATGGTGGATATACCAAATACAAGTGATTATAGGAGACATGTTATTTTGACACAAAAAGAGAGAAGGTGGATAGTAAATTTAGGTGCTTTGTTTAAGCCAGGATTAAATGACCATTGGTGATTAATTTAGTGAGCATATTGGAATTAAGTCTTCATGGTTACATATACATTTGGATTTTCATTAATCTAATAGTTCAGTTCCATAGTTTAGTTATTGGTAAAACTAGGGGCTATATATTAATAATAAATTTACTTATAAGTAGGTATTCACAATATAGAAGCATTAGTATTGCTTGATATATATTTACACTTAGTGGTATATTTGGGTAAGATTACAATTTGGAGGTTTTCTATGTTGGGTTTTTGGACACAGCACTTGGTATTCTGCCAGACACATAAACGTGTTTTAAAAATAGTAGCTGCTCCTTTAAATATAAGCAGTAACTATTGGATATAATCCGGGCCTTTGCAGGGATACTTCGCACACTGAAGACGCTGAGAGCGAAACCGGCCACCGGTCTGTGTATCTGTGGGCAGATTTGCCAATAAAATAGTTGAACTTTCCTGCTGTTATATTTCTCTTCATTTTTCGAGTGCTGGAACGATTGTGGATTATATTATTCAGTCCGGGCACCTCATCTTGGTTCCGTGCACCTATTTGTTCATTTGGATTTATATATATATATATATATATATATATATATATATATATATATATATATATATATATAAAAATACTTATATGAGTGTGTATAAAATATGCACACATATGTATATATATATATATATATATATATATATATATATATATATATATGTATATATATATAAACACTACTAAAATCACAATCTCCATTCCATTGGCAGTTGTCCTGCAAGAAGAAAGAGCCGTCTTTGGTGTAGAACCAATTTATAAAATACTACAATATGCATTATCTTCAAACTTGAAATAATTAGCTCAACCATTTACAGGTCAATGAAATGACACTCGACTACCCCCACATACAGTACATTTCATAAATAAATATCTCTTTCTCTCTATATGTATGTATATATATATATATATATATATATATATATATATATATATATATATATACATTTCCAGTGGCATAAAGACTTGCGGATCATATGAAAACACTGATGTGGCATGTCATGTGACACAAAGACTGTTTTGTGAGGGTGTAGCAAATAAAAACTAGTTGTTTCTGGCTAAATGTTGCTGTTGTTTGTTCAGCAATATGGCAGTGATTCTCCTTTCCTGAATCTTGGCTTAAGAAATGATTGTGTGTGAGAGTATAAAGGGAAGCTACGTATGAAGAAAGAAGTGGGATTCAAACTGTCTCTACAATATGATGTTTAGAAGGTTTATTCAAAACATCAACAGGGAAAGGAAGTGTTGAATGGGACTTAACCATTTCTGTGTGCATTAAAGCCTATTAAAGTAATCTTTTGTTCTAAAAATTCTTAATGAAGAAATGTTACAAGGATAAACTGTACTTGCTAAAGCTGTTATAAAAAGCAGGCATTTTGTTGCTTATCTTGTTTGCTTTAGGATGTAAAACATTATGTTTCCCATTGTAACTAAACCAATCACACCTTCTGAGAACACTGATTCAGAGACTGCAACATTACCAACAGCATTGTGAAGTGCCACCACATGACTTACAGTATCCAGTCTTCACATATCTTACAAAAGTACTTAAAAAAAGTAAACACACACAAAAACATCACATATGAAACACTTTTAATCTAAAGGCCTGTGCTGATGCAGGTGACAGCCTCCCATACAAAAGTTGCTTAATGTATGATTTTTTTAAATTCTTGTTTCAAAGTCATAAATTCATTTAGGTGTGGGGGTACGCAGATGTTTCTCTTTTAAAAAGTCAGCACGTGCATTGTTGAATACTGATACCCCGCCCCCCCCGAAAAAAGACCAAAATCCCAAAGAAGACCGAATCTCAAGAATCACTTTTCCTTACAAATTCTTGCAGTGGGGGGGTAAACTCCCATGCACCACCTCATCTAGGCAGCAAGCCACTCTTACACACTTTGAACTTATATATACCAACTCCAAGATTACCATACCTTGGAGAAAAGGGAAACTCCCATGAAATGGCATCTCAGACTTAGTATATGTATTTCAGATTTTTCAGCCATTCAGTCTCCATATTTTGGGACTCCTATTAGAAGGTCCTGACATTTCAAACAGTTAACAACTTTAACTGCTACTGATATTTAATGATGCATCTTAATTCTATCTTGGTCTGATTCCAAATCCCCACCCATAGGTGGTATAGTCCTGACACAACACACATGATAATGTATGCAAAAATATTGCACTTTATTACTCTTTCATTTCAATTGCATATATTTGCTCCTTTATCTTCTGCTGAAGTTTGCGTCCAGTCCTGCCTTCACAAATGGTTTGTATGTGAAGCAACAAGCCCAGGAAACCACACTGTTGCTGCAGGAATAAAAGCATTTGCTTAATCAAAAATGTTGCCTGTTCTTTCATCATAAAATTAGTAATTCTTTGCAGTAAAAATTACAACTATTGCAAAATCCACAAGAAGAAAGTTCCTTTCTTCATTTTACATCCCTGCCTGCTTTAAACACTAAATACATAATACAACAAAAAACATAACATGAATCACTGCTCATTATATTCCATCTTTCATTGGTAAAACTCCACATTTAACCAGAGATGGCATATTTACATATGACTCAGTATACATACTAAGGAAACATTTACACATATGTCTTGAGACAGCTACAGCAATGCTGCATTCTGGTATTTTCTATTCAGACAACTTTGAATATTCTACCAAAACAAAGATGCACATTTGAAATCCACATCTTCAGCCATTATGTTGAGCTTGGAGAATAAGAGCTGTGTTTTACTCAGTTTCCAGAATGTAGTAAGATCAGCTACGGGAAAATCCTAAGAAAAGATAGAGCTTTGAGGTCACCTAACTGAATAATGTGATGCAAACTTATTCCTGTGCTATGTAACTTAACATGATTCATCTTTGAACAGTTATGGTGTTTCATAAGGTATGGCTAAGCAGGTATTTCACTCTTTTCTGCCTGAATATCATAAGAAAGACAAAATACACCCTTGAGATCCCACCAGTTTCCTTGCTGGACATGGGAAACAGGTGCTAACTTCGAGGGAACATGGGCTTAACTGTTAAGGAAGAGACAAGCACATGTAGCCATGAAACAATCATGTGTAGCACTACTAAACTGCATAATGTGTGTTTGCTGGTTGTCAGACAGATGTCAGTTAAGGCTATATATTTCAGTGAGCCTTGTATTCTGCACTAAATGAAATAGTAGGCTTTGTCTCTTGTAGTGTAGTATATTTAATACCACACAAAGTAAAGCAAATGTTGTTATTTGCAGACTACATGTGTTGTCATGTCATGTGTGCTGTTATGGTATGCAGAGTTGTATGCACACCTTACACTGCTTTGGAGCTGATAGGCATATACAATCCTTGCTGTTGTGCACTACATTTTACCTCCCGTGGTATCCCTCTGCCGTGTGCAAATGTAACATGCCTCAGTGGGGCACATTTTCCCATCATATGAGACAAGAATAATGATACCGTCTGAGTTAGACCTGCTGTTTTTGGTAAGGAAGAAACAAAGCAAAGGCCTTTGCTTGGCAGAAAAAGTGATCCAGCATGTAAACATCACGGATGGCCATGGAAGAAATATCAGTGTTTAGAAATGAATGCTCACTTACATTTGTGACTGTATAAAAATGAAAAGATAGTTACAATGCATGATACAGCCTCTGCTAACAGGAGATAATATGAGAACAGCTCACAGCAGCTAATCAGCTTTGGACATGTTTAAACTGTATTGCACCAACACACTAAATCTCGTGGCACACACTGAAAAATGTGGAATATGAAATCCCGAAAGTTTCTCTTTTCTTACATTAAGGCCACTCATCTTGGGAGGATTTATTTTTACCTTTGGGGAGTGAGCATTGCAGTCTGAGTATATGCTGAGGAATAACCATGTTTTCAAATGTCAAGATTTCATCTGTAAAACAGTGTCATTTGGCCTTTTGTGATTCTGTTATTATTATTGATTCAGTTACCTAAAGCAGTTCCATTTGGATTTGATATGCTAAGACACATGATCTGTGAGATCAGATGAAAGGAATAGTTTGCGTCCCTCAGACTGGCTCTGAAAATACATACAGTTGTATAAAATATGAGTAGTGCCTGCTCATCAACACATGCCTACCTTCCGTCCTTACTTACACCATCACCTTCAACACAGCAATGACTGAGTCACAAGAGGATGGTCATACCCATCTGCATTAGCAGAAATACTGTGTAAACTCCTGTTGAATGCATCAGTCACTCACATGCAGGGTTTTTCCTGTTTCATATTGTATATTGGTTCATAAGTTCAAAGGTGTGTACTAGACTAATGGCCCTGGAGCCTTTATAAGCCTAGCCCATAGAGGTGCCTTGCCATCATGCCGCCCGACGATGTGGATTAACTAACTAACTTGCCTAATTCATATGTATAATGTTGCTCATTAGCAGATCCACGTATGGTAAGTGATGAGAAATGGATGGGAGGTACAGCAGGATCAGAAGCACACTATAAACATTTTAATAATGTTTCTTTTCATCGTTACTAAACATTATTATTGGGTACAGTTACATGTTACCACTACATACCCACAGACGTCATTCAAGTATCAATATCATTTTATGCAATAAAAGGACTTTGTCTACAGATGTAATGTTACAACTTCCATCTGCACCATCTAAGATTACTGTCACAGAAATAATAATTGTGATATCTGTTTTTGCACACAAGGCATCATGGATATGTATGTGTGCTTAATATGATCATATTGGGAATATGGCAGTGTAAAGGATGTGTATAATATAGTTTTTTGGATAAACACCCTTGGTTTAACTTCAAGTTTTTTGGATTACTGATACCATAAGAGGAATGGATTCCATTCCTAAGTCAGGGTACAATTAGAGTTCCCAAAATTAGTTTTGTTTCATTCTTTGATGTTTGCCAGGAACACTCTTCTCAGCACTTGCAATTCACATGGGGTTACATGTACTTTTAGTATATCTAATGATGACTGTATATACCTTTTATTAGACCCATTGCTCCTGCTACTTTTGAAACTGATATGACTGTCTTTCTTCCACATTGCTATAATTTCTGTCTGCAAATCCTGATATTTTATTTTTGTGTCTCTCCATACATAAGACACTGTAATCACTAGTTGTAGCAATTTCAATGACTAATTTTATCTGTCTTTGGCCTAGCACTCTTGTGTGGGGTCATTTACTGCACTGTTATAACTTGTTGATACTTGTGAACCTCTGCTATCTCTGAAAAAACAAAAAAAAAAAAAATCTTGCTTTTTTCCCACTTTTCTGAGATTTAAAAAAGTTCAGTTACAGGCTTGCTGTTCTTGAACTGTTTGTAAGTTTCTTGGAGGCCATTTTTTGCTTGGGCTAAAGGGAAGTCTCTCTGTTGATCAGTGGCAGTGAAAAACATTGAGCAGCCTGCCTGCCCCTGTGGGAGTGGTTACTGACTTGAAACTGTAATTTTATTGGCCATTTTGGGTCAATTCCAAACTCCGTCATCTTCCTCTCTTAAAACTCTCTTTTGCGTGGTTTTGCGCATTTTTGTGCATAGCGCAACAGCGGGCAGCGCAGGCCTAATTGGGTTTAAACTATTCCTGGCTCCACAAAGTCTGCTCTTCACTTTTTCCCTTTGAACTGCTCTATCTCTCAATTTAAACACCATATTCTCATTCTAAGGTCCTTCACTGGTCCAATTAAGTAATCCTACAAGTTAGCACTATTAAACCACAAGCACTACTTACTCTTATACTCTCTACGATTACCCTGTCCTCTATTGGTCCATCTTAAATTCAGTTTCCCTATATTACTCTAGCATGTCCAAAGGTCAGTCAATGGTTTCCTCTCCAGTCCAGCTGGTGAATCTGGGAATTTTGAGGCAATGTTACAACTGTCTCATGTACACGGACAACCCTCTCCTCCTCCACACAGGTTCAAATATATGTGAGAGATGCAACTATTTTGCCAAACTGGAGACTGAGCTCTCTCATCTCAAAAGTGGTGTAACCAGTCAGGAGGAGAAGGTAACCTCACACAACACAATTCCAGTATCACATAGTCCCACCACATCAGCGAACCAAACACATAAATACACAAAAACATACTCGGAGGCTGTAAATAAAAATCTACCTAAGCAACAGAGACCTCCAAAGCAGACATCCAAGCAAAGGCTACCTCAAAACAAAACACGCACAACACATAGCCCACAAAGTTAGTGTGCCAAGCAGCCACAGCACTTAAGGCTGAATAACACACCCGATACTCTTGTAATAGGTGACTCTATTGTCAGATACACTGACGTCCCACTCACCAGGCTGAATAAAGAGAAGGTCATGGTGAGCTGCCTGTCGGGTGCTAGGATCCGCCACATAATGCAAGCACTCAGATCACTCCAAAGCAAATACAAATATGACTCAATCATTGTACATGCTGGTGTGAATGACCCGAGACGTACCTCCCTGGACTACATGAAAAGAGACATAGAGGAGCTCTCTGATCATGTAGCCCAGGCTGGTATGATCCTGACCTTGAGCAGCATCTTACGCTTACCTAGAATGATGCCACAGTACAAAGACAAAATGATCAATTTTAACAATTGGCTAAAATTTTGGTGTCATTCAAAGGGGATCCAGTGTCTGTCAGCCTGGGATGACATGCTTGACAAGCCACGTTGCTTCGGTAGGGACGGCTTGCACCTGTCACCACTGGGCTTTCAGATATTGGCAAAGGCTCTTGCCACCCCCATGGTGCCTTTTTTAGGCAAGGCTCAAAAGTCAAACCCACCTCCATAGACAGCACAAGGAACAAGAAACTAAGGGTAATGCTGCTTAACGCCAGAAGTCTTAACCTCAAGATGGTCTCCTCAGTATGGAGAACATCGATATCTGTGCAGTGACAGAAACCTGGTTCAAGGCTTCAGAGAGCACCCCAGCACTACCAGGCTATACCTCATATCATGCTTTTTGGCCCCAAAACCCGGACCGAACCACAAAAGGAGGGGGAGTTTCCAAGTTTATCAAGGATATCCACACCTCCAGGTTAGTGGCATTGCACGAAGTATCGGAGACCATCCATGTGCAACTAACAGTGGGCAAGACTGCTTTTCAGTTTATAGCATCCTACAGACCACCCCCTCAAAGTCAGGAATCCCACTCGGCTTTCCTGAAAACATTGGAGAACATGAAGATCTCTCTGAACACCATTATATTGGGTGACTTCAACTACCCAAACATTGACTGGGAGCACTACTCAAGCCCCAGCACCTTAGCCCAAAGGTTCCTGGAAATTATAAACTCAAATGCTATGGAACAACTAGTCATCACTCCCACAAGAGGGGACAACATACTAGACCTGATCATTACCAACATGGGGACTCTATGCTCCACACCAGAAGTATATCCCTCATTGGTAAGATCATACCATAAATTAATTTCACTGGATGTCCACATCCCGACCCCACCCCCAGCCCAGAAAACCACAGTGAAAAACTTCTCAAAAGCGAACTTCTCACTTCTCAAAACCGAAGTGGAATCCTTCAAGGCCCCAGGGCCAGTGGAAACTACGGCCCAAACAGCAGAATCCTATATAAACGCATTCTACGGACATCTCCAGGAATGCATGGATCATGCTATCCCAAACAAATAAAAGATACACTACCCGTGAGGGTAACAAATAGTCCAGTTGAAAAAGTCACGCACTGGCACGATATGTAGCAAAATATCTTCTTTATTAAATACACGATAAAAAATGGCTAAACAGTTGAGCGCTTTCATCTACTCCTGTAGATTTCATCAGAACAAATTACTATTGCCATTCTACATTTTATAATTAATCCCCACCAATGAAAACCACTCATTGACATGAGCTTAATTGATGACTGCTAATAAGTTCTTAAAATGCTCAGTGCTGGATTCCTCACAATGATATACTAAAATAGCCATTGGATGTATTGTTTTAAACACATAATTCGAATAATTCATAACAATAATGTATGTTAAAATATATGACATGATTAAAAATTATTGATTATCTCATAAAAATCATTAAAAAACCTAAATTTGCACTACTTTTGGGTTATAAACACAGATGTTGTTGACTAATGATTTTTCTATAACCTATCTCACTAAATGTATTGTGTATATATGATATAGTATATTACTCTTAATACATAATTATGCAGTAATGATCCACTAACAATTTCTGTCTAACATAGGTTTGATAGAAATAGTTTCATTTAGCCCTGGCAATTCAGAGGCATTTAATTTAATTTGCCACCGTGCCTCCTTTTCCAGCAATTTCATCTTAATGTTGCCTCCCCTAGGATTTTATATAATATGCTCCAGAATACCAAATTCAAAGGACTTACATTCTTTGTCACTATTACAGTGCCTCCACAATGCATTATTCTCATCCTGCTTTTTCATCTTGTAACTGTGCTCATAGATCCTATTTCTCAGGCATCTAGTGGTCATTCCAATGTAGTAGCATGGACAAGTTTTACACTTTGCTAAATAAATGGCCTGTGAAGTCCTGCAGTTCCCCTTACTAAATTTGATAGTAGTCCTATGCACATTGTCCAATGTGATATCTTTAACACCTATAATGAATTGACACTGGTTGCATCTACCACATTTCGTAGTGCCATATTCATTTCTCCTCCACATTTCATTTCCCATCCTTAATCTGGATTTTAAATTTAACCCATTCCTATATACAAAAGTGGGACCTGTACCAACTGCCTTATAAATATTTTCATCTGTTTTCAATATATTCCAGTTCCTAGCTATTATTTCCTTTTTGCTACTATTTTGCTACATATCGTGCCAGTGCGTGACTTTTTCAAATGGACTATTTGTTACCCTCACAGGTAGTGTATCTTTTATTAGTTGGACTGTCCAGTTTCTGTTACTCGTTTATACGTTGTTTCTTCACTATGGATTCCCTTGATGAATTACCTTCCATCTTCTCTCCGAGAAGAGACGACATTCATCGCATGCAGTCGGAAATGGCTATTATGAAGGGGGAGTTGACTAGACTCATTGAGCTTGTCACTCAAACCCATCGTAGCACTGTGGGCGTAGACTCGGAACAACGGAAGTTATGTATACTCCAAGAGGAAACGGGTAATCCAACGCTCTCACTGCCAAATGCGCAGAAGGTAGAAATATCTAACAATAGGCGGGCCTCTTATGGATCTAGCAAAAGTTTTGGAGAAGGAGATGTTCGAACGAAAGAAAGGCCAGGATCAGAGGATGACCAGTATGATATTTCAGGCGCCAGACCAAAAAAAACAGTGCCAAAGAAAACGTATGCGATGACTGCACACAACAAAATAACAACAGGTACTGTCAAAACTGTTCAATTACAACATGAGCACACTAAGCATAAGCGTTATCATACAGCCAGTTTCCTTGATAACAATTTTGACTTTACAAATAATAAGCGTGCTATTCATGAAAATATGAAGGCGGTTGATAATGTCAAGGAAGATATGACTCTAAAAGATCTAATTTTCGAATTTGGAAAGAAATTAAGAACTTTGAAAACTGTACAACTTGACAATGCATATTTGAAAAAATGTTTGGATATTAATGTGGTACCTATGGGGCTTGGATTTTTTAGAAGGCCAATGGGGGTTGATATGGATGAAGAACAGATTCTTGAATGTAGTGCGTGCTGCCTGTATTTGCTTGTATAGCTGAACAGATTATTATTAGTGAGAACAAACTCAGATAAGTATATACAAGACTGAAATATATTTTTATCATAGCCATCAGATTCTATTCTATCTTTGTGCTATTACTATAAAGAGAATTACTGTCAGCAGCTGTCATATATTAACCTATCACTAACTTTCACCTTTTTTAACCTCATCATCAGCTACTTAGCATTCTTTAAGTAGCCCTGTGCTCTTAGCATTAAAAGTTTAATGATGTCATCTTACAAATTAGAGGCAACCTCAGTACCTTTTGCATAGTTCAGCTTTCATAATTCTTCATTATATTACGAAATGTTGAACATTTACTTGTTTTAAAAGACAAGTAGTTACATAGGGAGTCAACATTCTTCCATTACCTATAAATGGCATTAAATAATATTTCACATTTTTCTTCTTGTGGGCATAAAATCCAATACAATTCCTTAAAAGATTTGCTGTTATCAGGTTCTGCAGAATAACAGTGTTGTAATAAATCTCACCCTGAATTTACCGCTGCCTTCCTTATCAGTCTGGTTGATCTCATCTTGGGAAATATTATACCCTTTATTGTGAGTTTAAACTCCTTTCCTCATAGATTATTGTAAAACGTTCATACCTATCAGATTATTCTTATGATGTGGCTGTACAAAAAAGTGATAGGAATAAAGGAAACATTTAATATGTGGTATGAATATCATCAGAGTATTTTGGATGATTTGAGACACTATGTTATTTGTATGCAAATTATAGTTTCAAAATGAAGTTTCTAACAAACCAGTGGAGATCTGTTAGTCATAGAGACATCAGTAGGTAATTTCAGACCATCTCATCAGATAGCCATATGATCAAACGATACAAATGAGACAATAAAAATATTCTCTACCTGCAGCTCTGCAGAATTCTTGGTTAGACTATTATTTCATTACTGCTGGGTACTTTCCATCCTGAGGATTTGTAACTTCTAAAAGTCTTGGCTATTTCCATGAATGATCATTTCCTCATGTGGACACAATCAGCTCAGGAGATTTTGGAAATTACGTTTTACTATGATTAATAACATCACTGGTAATGATGTACATCCTTTCATAAGACTAATTATTTGAGATGACTCCTACATTTCATTGTCATACCATTCTGTGACGGATCTGGCCAATACTTCTGTATGTCTAGCATTAGGGTTCAGTTTGCTAGCATTAGATGTCTTATTGTGCCGACCTTGCTTTACTGAAACTTTCATCTTAAAAGTCAAACTCATTTGTATACATTCTATTAAAATGTTCATATTTAACACTGATCTTTTTATCTATCTATCTATCTATCTATCTATCTATCTATCTATCTATCTATCTATCTATCTATCCATCTATCTATCTATGTCTATCTATCTATCTATCCATCTATCGTTCTATCTATAAAGCCAAATCCTTTTTTACACATTCTGCTTATTCACTTCTTAGCCTGCCAACATTAGCATTTTTTTTTCATTTAACACACACACACACACACACACACATATATATATTTATATATATATATATATATATATATATATATATATATATATATATATATATATTTCTTTATTTATGTATTTATTACAGCCCATATTCCATTATATTTATACATATATTTTTGTTCCAAAATAGGGTTTTCACCTTAAATATGCTTTTTTCTGTACAAGAAATGTATGACTTAATGTCATGTTTTGAAAGCTTGCATCCAAACCTAGTTTCTATTATTGTGTCAGAAATGTGTATTGTATGACTTAATGTCATGTTTTGAAAGCTTGCATCCAAACCTAGTTTCTATTATTGTGTCAGAAATGTGTATTTTCTGTTCCATGTACAGGCTGTTTCAAGATACACAATAGCCTTTGATATGACTCTATTCAAAACAGGCCAAACCACATTGTTACTGCCAAACTGCTTCAGTAAATTAACCATACATTATACTTTCCAACTGTATACATTTTAATTACATATTATTGCCAGTAGCTGCAGTGGCAGTAATGCCCAAGTATTTGTTAAAAAATTAAATCTTGAGATAAATCACTGTATATACCAACATCAACCTCATCAAAATCATGGAATAAAAATAAATAAATAAATAAATACAAATAAAAACTACTCACATAGTCAAAAGTAATCACAAGATGGTGGTTCAAAGAGCTGCCAACCCATGAATTAGAAATATATTAACAATTTTCTAGATAATTAACCAGAAAAACGTAGCCTAATGTTCATTTCCTGAAGAATGACCTAACCAAATAACTTTATTTAATGTCATACTACTAATATCTCCCAATGGCAACGGATATTTTGTGTCAAGGCAAATCAAATCCTTGGTAAAACCATTCCCAAGAAGATATTTATTCACAACATCCAGTATTAAAAATTAAGAAAAGTGTAATGTTAGATTCCATGGCTTGGCATTCATTTGTAATTGCCAAGGATTTGTTAATGTTATGATTCCAAATATGGAACCCAAGACTGACAAGCCGCAAGTGAAAAAAGTTGAAGTGCAGGATACACAATAACAAAGTCCACGATATGAGTTCAAAAACAATGGTGTTCAGCCCTTAACAATAAAAGGCGCACAGAAGCTATATGTGTTTTACACCCTTGCATACTATTACTTACTAAGTATCATCTATTTATAACATTAAGCTAATATCAGTATCTTATACCATCATTAACTTTTTTGAACATACTGTAAACCAAAGTTAAAACCAATGGTTGATCAATCCTTGGTGAAGTGATGAAAATTCTAACAACTTGTTATATTCGCTACATGTGTTTAAATGGATGTGTGTTTTTCTGTTTTACTTTTCTGTTTGATGTGTGATACTGAATTTGGCGATGTTGACTATTGCTCGCCTTTTATTGTTAAGGGCTGAACACCATTGTTTTTGAACTTTGCATAAGAACTAACACGGTAATACACCTTTTATATACCACTTAATTAATTATAAAGTACTAGTCTAACAGGAAGTTGTTGTCTGATCCTGCACTTCAACTTTTTTCACTTGCGGCTTGTCAGTCTTGGGTTCCTAGTTTGTGTTAAACCAATTACTTGCTGTTGTTTTTAAGTTGACTGCCGTTACGTGATGGAAGAAGAAGGGGACCAGAACCAATCGCAGGGAAACCTGACCCAACTTTTGAATTTAATCTATCGGAGAAGGTTGACAGTGTTACTACCACCAACTCCAGCGGACGTTCGAGGGCTTCTACATCACCCACTAACACCCACAGTGGCAACCAACAACTTCCTCAGAGGCACGGATTTTTTCAAGATGAGCAGGGACAGTCTGCGGAACGTACAGAACTTAGAAAACGGAGTCTAATAAACTTAGACAACAATTTTAACATCAGGTCGTGGTTGAACACGGAACTAAACATGGACAACCAGATTACAGGTACTGAACATTTTTATAACAGTACAAATACTGTAAACTTAACTGAAAAACTCAAAGTCTTTGACAATAAACTATTCAAGGCTAAAAAGCTACAATTAGAATTAAATTATCTAAATAGATGTGTGCAGGAGAAAATTGTGCCGAAAGGCCTAAGGCATTTTTCTTACCCCACTGGCCTTGTGTACGGGTCCGACTTTTTCAATGACTTGACGAACTTGTATAATAACCACGGTCTGGAAACGTTGAGGTGTATGATTAAGCATTATACCATTTCTTTGGAAGACCTCAACAATGAAATTGCCGTTTTGGAAAATGAAATCAAAACTGACTTAGAGTTTAGTAGATACAAATATGAATTTGAAAGAACTTTAAACAGTATCTCCCAACAAATGGTTAAATTAAAGGGTAACAAGTTGAAAAAACTTCAAAGGGACCTTAAGGCTTACAGAGACCCACAACAATAAAGCAAACCAATGGGCCTCAAAAAACAAACCCAGGCATGGTACATCTAGAATGGTCACTAATGCTTATGCAACATCTTCGGAGTACATGAACACGGAAGATGAAATCTTCGAAGATGTAAACCATGAACCTGAAATAAGTCAACTTCCCCAGCAGGGTAACACTACCAGGCAAAATCAAGGTGGCCAAAAAAACTACCAGGGGGGGAGGGGGAACAATTGGACGACCAATCCCCCCAAGACCAGAGACGGAGATACAACACCAGGAGCAACAACCAACACCAGGACTAAAACTGTATGAAATCATACCAAACATCAAAAATGATTTTAAAATTTACAACTATACCGAGTGTCACATTGACCCTAGCCTGGTGGAACTTTTTGCTAAAGGAATGACTTTTGTACCTACAAAAAGATGTGACATCACTGAATTAATTATTGATTTCAAACTGTTTACACGTAAACTAAATTTAAACATCATTTTTGGCAATAATAGTTACAACACAAGTGAACTTAGGATAGCTAGTACATACAACCCACCCCATAATGACACTTTGAACATGTTTGAACATTTGTGCATTAGTGAATTTAGGGATCTTGCTAAGTACCCTAACAACAAGGATCTTAAAGTAAACATGTCAGAAGAAGAAACTTGTACATTGAACCTCATTAGACAACTACCTTTGAGACTAATGAAACCCGACAAAGGTGGGGGGATAGCAGTATTTTATAACAGTGACTACTCTAACACTATGCATTCAATCTTAGGGAGTGATACATATGAGGAAACGAGTAGAAATGAACTTAATCAGGCATACAATAGAATAAAAATGTTTTTTAGTGACCTATATACTGATGGCATTATAGATATTAACCAATATACTTACATTACTATGATGGCACCCAGAATACCTAAGATTTTTGGCATGCTACACAAAAATGTGTTAAATCCACCTTTTAGAGCTTTGGTAGATGCAAGGCAGTCCATAACCTATCCAGCTGCAAAACTAGTGGACTGCATTCTTAAAAAGTATGTGGGGCTAGAAACACAGATTCTTAAGGACTCTTGGTCTTTTTTAGAATGTATTCAGAATACACCACTTAACAAACTTGGGAACTTTTTAACCATTGATATTTGCGAACTATATTCCTGCATTCCACATACAGTAGGAATTGAATGGGTAATTGACTTTATCAGAAGTAAAGGAGCACATGACAATGAATGTCTTCTAGTAGAACAACTACTAGACATAATCTTAGCAAATAATTTCATTCACTTTGAGGGTATGCTATTTAGACAAAAGATAGGAGTAGCCATTTGCAAACCTGGTTTTAGCCCATTGGGAAAATGAATTCCTATTCAGTAGTGAATGGATGAATCAAATATTTTGCTATAAAAGGTTTTTAGATGACATATTTATCATCATTAAGGGGGATGAACTACTTGCAGACCAACTGGTTGATTTCCTCACCACAACTACCCACTTCTTAAGGTTCACAAAAAACTTTCAGTCAACTACAATCAACTTCCTAGATGTATGCCTGACTAAAAATCTAGACAAGTACACCGCTAAGATTCATAGGAAGGAAACTCACTGTAACAACTATTTACACTTTACAAGTATGCACCCCCACCATCAAAAGAAATCAGTTGTCAAAGGGCAACTAGTCAGGGCTGCAAGAATGGTAACAGTGGACCAGGAGTTTAATGAAGAATGTAATCTGTTGTTTGACATGTTCATAAATAGGGGGTACCCAGACTCATTCCTACAAGGAATTTTCAAGGAAGTTATTGAAAAAAGAAGCAAGGGAACTTATTCACCAATTTTAAATTCCAAAGCTAGTACAAACATTATTTTAGGGAACAACACTAACCCTGAACAGACCTCTTATTCAGCTATGACTAGTGTAACACAAGAGTTTGTTAACAAACAACAAAGGAAACTCATTTACCTATTGTATTGAATAGGTAATATAGTGAAAAGTACATAAAGATCTAGCACACATTTTCAACTTCAGCCCAACAATCACATATAGAAGGGGCCATAACCTGAAAATGTTGTTAGAAACAAATCAAATGTGGAAACTGTAAACATTGTTCTTATATAGACACATGAAGAAACTTTCCAAGTTAGTACATCCTGTAACTGTAAAAATGCCCTCATTTTATGTGGGCAAAACTGATACAGGATTTATGAGCACTTCTATGCAATTGCCAAAAACAAGGATGACAATGCTCTTGCTAGGCACTGTATAAAACACCCAGAACACAGTTTTAAATTTTTAGTTATAAATCAAATTAAGCAAAATTATAACGAAAAAGGGTTGGTTAATGATAATTTACTGCAATTGGACCTGGAGAGAAG
Source organism: Protopterus annectens (assembly GCF_019279795.1). NCBI lineage: Eukaryota > Metazoa > Chordata > Ceratodontiformes > Protopteridae > Protopterus > Protopterus annectens. The sequence continues at coordinate 799,203,592 of NC_056729.1, forward strand.
TGAATTAAAATGGCAGATAAGACTAATGGCTTGTACTTACCCAGGCCTGAACGAATTTTTTTCTATATCATGCATTTTAAAAATTAAAAGTCTATTAAGATAAGATTTAAACATTCAGGCTTGAACATAGACTTTTCTTAATTTTATATCGCATGTATTATATCGCATGTATTATTTAACACTTATAGATTTTTAAATAAAAGATATTTTGGCTATATAGAATAGTCTCTTATTAAAAACTTTTTAATAAAAACCTCTAAAAATAGTGCTGGTTTACACAGTTTTTCATTTAGCAACAGTTAACAATAGTGCAATAAAAATGTAAATATAAATAAATAAATAATAATGTTTTTAAAACTGTAATAAAATTAATTAAGTTAGGCATAATATGATTTTTTACATACTTGAATAAATTATATATTAGTTTTTAAACAGGTAGTTTTAGGTTATGATCTAAATTTGAATATATGCATTATTACATAAAATTATGCTATTTACATAATGACTTAACAAATTCAATACTTAGATTGAATATCACAAGATACATGAAATGGTGGGTTTAGTTCATAGGAAGTTTGAGGTTAACTAAGGGTGTGGAACACATTCAATAACCACACTAAAAACTACAGCAAACTTGTGTTTACTGTGTGTGGTTGTAGCATACTATTACTTACTAAGTATCATCTATTTATAACATTAAGCTAATATCAGTATCTTATACCATCATTAACTTTTTTGAACATACTGTAAACCAAAGTTAAAACCAATGGTTGATCAATCCTTGGTGAAGTGATGGCTGCAAAATTCTAACAACTTGTTATATTCGCTACATGTGGATGTGTGTTTCTGTTTTACTTTTCTGTTTGATGTGTGATACTGAATTTTTTATTGTTAAGGGCTGAACACCATTGTTTTGAACTTTGCATAAGAACTATACCACTTAATTAATTATGCACACTTAGTGACTAGTATAAAAGTACTAGTCTAACAGGAAGTTGTTGTCTGAAGAAGTTGACTTTGTTATTGTGTATCCTGCACTTCAACTTTTTTCACTTGCGGCTTGTCAGTCTTGGGTTCCTAGTTTGTGTTAAACCAATTACTTTCTGATGATTCCAAATATGTTTAAGCTGTTCAGTAAATGAGTATGCAACATAATTTCAGTTATTCTTATGCCGACATTTTGGTACAACAAGCAGCACATCAGCTGAAGTAAAAATGTTGTCACATTTCATAATGTTGAAACAGATTTTATATGATAGGTTTATAGGCAGATACTTGACAAGCAGACATGTTGGATGATATAGGACCCTAACCATACAAATAATTTTTTCTCCACCTTGGTTATGTTATGCTTCAACTGTGATATTCAAAATTTCAAAGAGAGTTGTGTAGGCTCTTCCAAGGAAGAAAACTCATCTAGTTTTAAGACAGACATTGAAACTGGCTAGGGTACTACTTTGATTAATGTGTTAATGTGTAGATGATGCTTGCATCAAATTAGAAGGAAAGTGTTTTGTAATGAAGCTGACCCCCCCAACCAAATCCTGTTTATTTTCTGTAAAATTAAGGCTGCTGGTGTGGTTATTTGAGAAGCAATTGCATTTTGAAGATGAAGGAGGTCAAATCAGGCACTGCTATTCATGGCGATAAATGGTAAACATAAGCAACCATAAAGGAATGTGTTGGAGACTAAGCAATTGGAGAGAATAGACAATCTAATTGGGCAAATGTGATAAACAAAATATAATTTTCAACATGTAGGAACAATTATGTGGTAATTAGATTTATTAACAATAAATTGGATCTATAATAAGTCCTAGGTTGGGTTCATGTGAAATTTGACTTAAGACAATGATATTCTTGAAAAATATGGACACTGCTCCACAATTTTCAGTGGGACTATAGGAGTAATTGAGATGAAGCAACCATGCAGGTACTAATATGATTATGTGACAAGAGGGCCATGGGTTTAGGGATAGTTTTGCTCAGGTTGAAGCACTAAGCCAGGACATCCTTAATACAGTTTGAATGTGAGTTTGTTGTGTTGGGATGCCCATCAGATGCAGTCTGACTAAGAGGCACTATAGGGGAAACAAAAGCTTAGTCCATAAACAAAGCCATCATGAGAGAGAGGTACAAACAATCCCTGGCAAGGAAAGGAACATTTACCAACTACTGCTTCCCAGTCAGACACAAGCTGCACTGACTTTAAAAAGCAGCAGCTTGGCAGTCAACTGTCAATGTCAGTTATGTTGTTGTTGAAAATGAGGTAACATTCTTTGTGTTGGCAGTGTCACTCAAGAGACTTTCCTGTCTGAGGTGCATATAAACAAAACTCCATCATGTCTTTCTGTATATCCCTAAAGGAGAAGAAACTAAAATGTTTCACCTCCATCTGAGAAACAGCCATGTAGCTTTCAAACATACTGGTATGGAGTACCCTAAGATCCATAATCACATCATTAATCCTGTCTCCACAGTCACAGCTTACCATTACCCTGTCTTTTTCCAGCCAAGGGAGGTTGAGCCGATTAGCTTACCTATGGAGTCACTAATAAATAAAACATCAAGTCTCTGTGAAGAGTTTGTAAACCATAAGAGTTTAAACTTCCATGCCTAATAACTGTTCGAGGTGATACATGCAAGTGATTTGGGTATTAATGGTGTTGGTGTACATGTGGTATTAGGATAGTTGCTGAGGTCTCTTGGCTTGGTTCTTAGTAGGCCTTGGTAAGGATTTCATAAATACATCAGCATATGTTAAGGTACTGGTAGTTTTGTGCAGGGCATGTTAAGGGCTTACTTACTGTCATGTTATGGGACAGATTAACTTCCACCAGAATACATACATCAATGCGCCGGTGTTGGGTAGCAGTGAAATTATCCATGTGACAGAGCATGAATTGAAATGATCCTTTATGTTGTGATGTGACAGACATTTCATATTTAGTACTAAATCTTACAAAAAAAAACTTTCACACCCAAAAAATGACAAACTAAATGTCCACTCACCTTACTACAAGAACCGCTTGTTTCTTTCTCCAGCACACCCCTGTAATAGAGTACTTTATTTGTAATAGTGGTCCTCTTCTTTATTGTCCATGGAAACCATACATATACTCCAGTTGCTGTCATGTCAACAAAGTAGTGAAATGTTTGCAAAGCTTGCACCTCTATAATGCTTATAGTGTCACCTGCTGGATGCTGAAATGTCCCTATAGCAAGGATAGCTAACACTTCACAAACACTTGTGCCAACTAGGGTAGGCATCCCCTTGATTTCATATGTGGATAGCACATGTCTACTTAATCTCCCTTCACACCATGGCAGCTGACAATGTCCTGTTTGTGGAGAAGATGGTATGTCAGTTGTTAGCAGCCCTGCTGTGACTCAGAGGCTGAACAGTCTTGTTAATGCTACATGTTGCACGACTAATGCTAATATTAATGCTGCACTTAGCATCATAAAATGAGTGAAGCTCCAATACAATGGAAAATTTTGGCATTAAGAAATGATGACTGCACCAGATCTTTGTGATAAATGTATATGTTTATGGATCACTCTGCATTGCTTGATTTGGTCAACTGCATATGCAATAAATCGCATTAGCATGTTGTAACTCACTGGCATACCATTTTAAAGTTATTTACATTCCATACATATTTCACTGTTTCATTCCTTGCACAGTTGCATTAAGTGTTTCAAAATTACTTCCTCAATAAGGGTCCCCACTCATTGCACCATTTCCCATAATTTTGTGCTTTGACTGTTTATGAGTATACCTTATAAGATTTAACAAAATCTGCTGTGGAAAAAGTTATAAAACTCTCAGGTATCAATGCCTTAGATTATGATAGAAGTTGATACCAGAAGTTGGATATTCATCAGATTATGTTTTTTTCAGCTTTGTTTGAAGTCAGTAAGGGAGTTTATTTTTCTTTTTTCTTTCCTTTTGATTTGTTAATATAATTTTTAAGTTGACCACAGGGAGCATTTATTACATGGGTAACTATTCATGTGTCAAAGATTATGTTTACAGCCAAGAAGACTTGTCATGTGATTTTCATCATATTAAGCAGGATCCTTTTTTTGACAGGTTGAAAAATTCAGACAATGGCAAGCACGTTCATGATGATGTGTGTAAATTCAGATGATTTGTGATTCATTTTTCCATTATCAAAAAAGAAGCATTATGCTTTTTCCATATACGTGCAATATTTGTAAACATGTTATTTGTCACATACCCACTTGTTCACACTCAACATCCATCCCACAGGTAGGCAGGTGTAATGGGGATTAAGCCTCAGAGGGCACACTTTACACTACTGAAGAGGTGCAAGTCACAAGTGAGTGCAGTATCAACCTGCATTTAAGCAGCTGTGGTCAGCATTGCAGCTGCTTAAATGAATTTGCTTATTTTCTTGTAGAGTGCATTCCAATAAATGACCAAGGGGGCACCAGTCTAGGGATTTCCCAGAGCAGTATCTAACCTTGCTGCAACTCTGCTGGGTATAATGCAGATGTCAAAATGACTAACAGCTTTCTGTATGTGGTCAAGCATCTGGTATGCATGTCAGGGGCCTTGTCCCATTAACAGCTGCTCTGCCATCAGAGTTTCAGAGCTAAGACATGTTTTTCTGTTCTACCACCTGTCAGTCTTAGTCTTCAACTCCCATCTACATGTCCACCGATGTCATAGCATGTCTAGCTAAATTACTAGTTTGTTCCTTTTTGCAGTTATAACATCGGGCATGGTCATGCAAAAATACATAATGTGCCCTGCTGTGCTTTTCCTCTCAGAAAAAAAACATTGAAGCGGAATATTAGTAAACAAATCACATATGTTCTGTGCAATGAAAAATATTATGTCATATTCCTTAATCATTAGTAAAGTATTCAAAGTATTTGTTACTAACTTGCTTACTCAAGATTCTTGTCCTCCAAATGTATAAGCATTTCATTTTATTTAAAATCTACTTCAGATAAATAATTAGATGTTTTTTGTAATTCTAGAATATACAGATCCTTGATAAAATGAAGTCTCTTAATTCATATTCCTTGATAAAATAAAATATATCTTCATCTGATTACCCCCTTTTTGTATTTATAGTATCCTGTAATTTTTAAAGTGGCAAGTTCTCAGAAATCTTAACACTTGGCTGAAAGGCATAATCTCTGAACATGACTGCAGATTTCAAGGTCCACCTCTTCATTCAGGCTGAAGATATCTCTAGCTAATTATACTGCATTCTGTAATAAAGCGAGAAAAGAAGCTTCCTGCATTGGGACGTACAGCATGCTTTGCACATACGGAAAAAAGAAAGACAGCATCAAAAGAAATTCCATCAATTTGGTTCTATATGACTTTTTTTATGAAAATGATTTTAAAAGACTGATATAGATTCGTTCAGTCTTTCTTTCACATTCATACTGCTTCTCTTCCATTGATTTCTTATCTTTCGTTATGCAATTCAGGATAGCCAGTTATGTATGTTGCATTAAACTTTCTAGTTCTGGTTAACTAAAATATTATTTATTATGTTTTATTCAGTACCAAATAAGTTATTTATTGCACTACTTATCCCTTGTCTTACAAAGTTATATTATGGAGTTTTTCCCCTAGGGGTCTCTGCTTAAAAAAAAATAAATAGCAGACAAATAAAGAAGAAGCAAGCAGTAATAAATGTAAAACATAGTACGGGTAGAAAAGAGGCACTCATTTCCTACAAAGTCAGTTTCTTTCTCATGCAGGAAGTAAAGTGCAGGCGGGTCTATATTATATATTCAAAGCTTCAAAATTTCGAACCTCATATGCTCAACAACGTATGAGCAAAACTTGAATCTTCGAATATATATAAAAACATTAAAAAAAACAATGCTCTGAGCAAGGGGGCAAGCCTCATTGCTCCCCCCACACTACCCTACTTAAATATACCAACTCTCACATCACACTTCCGTGCATCAAAGGAAAATTTTCCCATTCTGCGAGTACGGAGCCATTGCCTTTCACCTTCGAACTTTTCAAAGTTCAATCATATGGTGTCGACCATATGACATTCGCACTTTGAAACGTTTGATAATTTAAAAGGGACCCATTGCAGGCTGCGACATAGCTTAGATGTGGCACTTCTTAGAATTTCCATTTTTAAAATTACTTTTGGTGAATATGTTACTGTGAATAAGAATGACTCATTTAACCAAGTGACATACATTCATTTAATAGTACATACACTGGAGATACCTTAGAGTTGACTTGAGCACCCAATGCCAGTTTGCCATCCTAGTGGAGGGAGGTGACCTGGCCTACTATATTGATACACCTATTAGTGGGTAGGTCATCACTTTATAGAAGGGCTCAAGCCAAGCTTGCATTAAGTTGAGCTGGGGTGATGAGGACGGGAGTGTGTATATCATTCTCTTCCTTGTCAACCAATGCGATTCAGCAGACTACTTATGGGAGGGGTTAGATGGGATATGAGAGGGACACTCATGAATTGGCCATCTCCCTAATGCTTGATTCTTACTGCCAGAGTAACAATCGGAAGGATCATGAGCCTAAAGGGAAAAAAAAAGGAACAGGAGTCTGTCATTCAGTATAGTGATGTTTTACTTTAATCCCCCCAAAAAAATAAGCTGGTAGGACATAGGTAGGGAGCAAATGGACAAACTCCCAAGGGACAGTACAGAAAACAAGAATGTCTCAGTATAACCAGCTTAATTGACATTATCTACATAAGTAAACAAACATTTTTATAAGCAGGACAATTGTAATCTACTATCATAAATTCTCACAAGAATTTCAACAGAACCTTAGACAACACTAAGAAAATAATTAAATTATAATAATGAATGTTTATTAGTTATTTAGAAATGTTGGATCAAACAATGCAGTTTCTAACACTTAGTGAAATAATCGGTATACCATTCCACATAATCTAAGTTTTCATAGAGAGGATTTGTGTACATTTTCCATGCAGCCATGATGAAAGTCATAAAATTTACATATGTGGGGATGTATACTATATCCATTACATTAGTAAAATTGGACACCAAGTCAATAAATTTCATATATTAATTATCTTTAAGGCCTGAATAACTGGATACGAGAAATCAATAAAAGGTTTAGCACAGTAATATTGAATATATATATATATATATATATATATATAGATATAGATATATATATATATATATATATATATATATAGATATAGATATATATGTATGCATGGATATGCTGAATCATAACATGTTGAGAAAGCAGTGCCCTGCTGGAATGTTAAGATTCCACAATGCAAGCTCTAAAATTCAAAAAACTAAGTATGTTTCTCTGAACATAACAGAGAAGTTTATAACTCCCTGTTATACTACACCACCAGAATTAGGGTTATACCCTGCCCACCCCACTACTTCTGCATACTAACCTCAAAATCACTTTAATTTGGAGAATATCTTCAAGATGCAATAGTTTCAGTGTAATCACATTTAAATGATCCTATCTTCAGGACTACACCTCTCATCCTCAAACATACAACACAAACCCCATGGATGCTAGTGCAAAATTATGTTTACTCTCTAGATGTTGTAAATTGTGTATGATAATATTAGTAAATGTGATTATGTGAACAAACTGCTCTGTTGTGAAATCATATGTTTTTTGTTTTCAGATGCTGGATATGGTATGAGTTTAAAGGAAACTATTCACTTATGTTATATCTAAAGAAACAAGGAAGAATTAACTTGTGATGTCATTATATTTGTGTTAAGTGAATATACTACATCAGTTAGCTTGCAATAAATTCTAGAGGATACTCATAACTCAACCTTTCAGTGTAAGAAATCTGGACAAAGCTAAAATAATGGGGAGGACAAAAACCCAGAAAATAGGGATAGATTTTAAATATTGTTCCTATAAACTTAGAACATTGCTAGAATAGCATGTTGTGTATTATTATGTTTTTCAAAGGATATAAACTGTGAAACTCAAATATGTGCCATTACTTAATATTATTTAGTGACTTCAGTCCTAGATGATTTGCTAGAAAACTACACATTTTATGAGGAACAGACCAAATGAGGCAAAAATATGGAAATATGAACAGTTGAGAGGTTTGAGGATACTTGATGGAGGATTTGCTGAATTTGTCCTAAAGCTTGTGTATTTATTTTAGATTTTAATTAATTTTAGAAAGTTATGTGATTTATGATTTTCCAAATTATTTTATCATGTCATGGCAGCACAGCATTTTTAGGTGATGATAAGAATAAAAATACCTATTTTTGCAGCTGCATTTCATCTATGAAACACTACCTTCAGTACCCCACTGCATGTCATTAATAGAACTACTTCTTTTTTTCCCTCATATTTTTTTATTGATTTTCAATAGTATAAATACATTTTTTAAAAAGAAAAAACAACGTAATATCAAATTTTAACAAAAACTATATGCAAGTTCCAAAATAGATACCAAATCTTCAATAACATTACATTTTATCTAATAGTTTTTAAAGCTTTATCCAGGCAATTTGTTTATGAGTCATGTTTGAGGAGTGTAACATAGCTGTTTGTAATTCCCTACTGCAAATAATCTTAGTAAAAAATATAAATTCCTTGAATGAGAGGTTATTTTTACATTTCCAATTTCTAGTAATAGTTTTTCTTGCTATAGCAAGTAGAGTCCAAAGGAGGTTCATTTGATTCAGTGGGACATACCTTGGCATTGGTGCTTTAAAAAGTATCATAGAATCAGAGATCTCACATCTGTCCGACCACAAAGCTTTAATAAAAATGTTAAACTCCATCCAAAATGTGGTTATTGTTCTGCATTCTAAAAACATATGTGCCCAGTCAGCATCTATTAGCTCCTCACATCTCCAACATCTATTAAAATCTTTCTTGCTTATTCTAGAGGCTTTATTTGGTGTAATAAAACTTCTATGAATGGATTTCCATGTAAAAATTTTCCAATATGTGGAAGAAGAAGTATGGTAAACAGATCTGAGAATTAAAGTTTTATCATTTATACGTATTTGGGAGTTATTGAAATTGATGATATATTGCCATAAATTGTCATCTAATATTATTAGATCTGATCTAAGAATGTTGTAAAATCTTAACAATGAGATACCATTATTGTAGCCTATATTGGTGAAGTCAAAGTGGATGGATAATTGTTTGGGGAGGTCTGTTATAGCAGGAAAATGATGTCTTTTAAATTCCGTTAAAATAAATTCTCTGAAGATTTGAATATTTAACCAGTTATTTTGGTAGATATTATACCTGGCTAAAAGGTAGGTAGTATCAGGAATATTATTATTTCCTAAAAACTGATGCCAGAATAATAACCCATTTTCTTCCATAGTTTTTATTTTCATCATGTTAAAGGAAACAAAGCATCCCTTGGTTAAGATTATTGGAAACATTAGAATGGACAAATTGTTGTTCAAAAGATTCTTATTCATTACTTTTTTAAAATTTTGCAAGATATATTTAATTATAGGAATAAGATGTGATTTTTCCTGCTCATTGTTGAAGAAGAATTATTTAATAACTGCAAATAGCTTAATATTTTCAGAACAATATATGTTTTTGAAAAACTTGTCAAATTTAGTTAATAGTATTGTCTTGTGCAAATTTTTACAATTTGAATGGTATTTTGGACTTAACCACAGACCTGTTATATTAAGAATAATGGCATCAGCATAAAGTTCAAAATTTGGAAAAGCAATCCCTCCTTCAATCCAGTTTTTATAGTGCCAATCATATTTAATCCTTGGTTTTTGAGGATACCATAGGAATTTAATTAATATAGTGTTTATGTGTTTAAGTTGTTTTCTAGAAGGAGGAGCCAATAGTGTTTGAAGATAAAAAATAATTTTTGGTAAAAGAATCATTTTTATCAGAGATAATCTTTCTTCTATAGTAAAGAACATTTTCTTCCATCTATTAATGTATTCTGTGATTTTATTGAATAAAATTTTATAATTTATATTTATAGTGTCTTTCCATTTAGACAGAATATGAACCCCTAGATATTTCAATTTATCATTGGTCCAGTTAAAGTTATTGTAATTTTTATTGATGAGAATAGTTTCTGTTTTGTTTTGGTTAAATCTAAGGTTTGAGATTTCCTCAAAGAATCTTAATGATCTGATAATGTGGTCAATAGATGAATCAATATTTCAAATAATTAATAAGATATCATCTGCAAAGAGTAAAATTTTAGAAGAATCATTCTCATTAACATCAAAACTTTTTAGGTTTATATTGTTTCTTTTAAAATTAACAAATGGTTCTATTGCTAATGCAAATAGTAGTGGGGATAAAGGGCAACCTTGTCTAGTGCCTTTTAGAATTTGAAGTGGGCCAGATAAAAAAGTGCAGATTTTAATATACGCTATAGAACCTTCATATAATTTTTTTAACAAGTTTAAGATTTCCAAGGAGAAATTATATTCTTTTAATACCATAAATAAGTATGTCCAGTTAATAGAATCAAATGCCTTATCTAGATCTAGACTGATGAGTGATAATTCTTTTTTTTTTTATTTGCAAATTCTATTAAAGTTAAAAGTCTAATAGTATTATCCTGAACTTTTCTGTTCAGTATAAAACCTGTTTGATCGTTGTTTATTAAAGTCAGCATCATTTGATTTAATCTGTTTGCTAAAATAGACATAAATATTTTATAATCTATATTTAATAGGGAAATAGGACGATATCATGAAACAAATTTGGAGTCCTTATCTTGTTTTAGAATGGGAGAAATTAGCGAATATTTCCAAGAAGGACAAAGTTTGTCACTTATTTGAAATTCCTCAAATGCTTTCATTAATATCTTCAAAGCGGAATCAGGGAAAATTTTATATAATTCACCTATTATGCCATCAAAACCAGGGGCTTTATCATTTTTAAGATGTTGTATCCTTTCTTTAACTTCTATTAATGATATTGATTTAAGAAATCTATTATTTTGTTCTTTAGAAAGTTTATTTATATTGTTTTTTAGAAATTCTATTTTTGAACTATTATTAGTAAAGTTTAAGTTTACTTTATTCATTGTTTCATGATATGAACGAAAAATCTCTAAAATATCTTTTAGATCTGAAGAAGGTTTTGAATTGTGTTTAGATGTGTCTAATATTTCAATGTGTTTACTCTTGTGAAAACTTTTTGTTTTCACTGCTAATCTATGCATATGTTTTGGATTAGATGAATAAGATTGTAATTTTAACCTCTCTAAATTAATTGCTACCTTATGACTAAGAATTTCTAAATATTCGACATTTAGTTGTTTTAATTCCAGATTCGAGCCCAATTCTTTGGGGTGTAAGTTCTTTTTTAAAGTGTCAATTTTCAATTGTAGATTTAATAATTCTTTGTCCCATTCTTTCCTTTTATGTAAATACCAGGTTTTTATTTTCCCATATATATAAGATTTTAAAGAGTCCCAAATAAACACTATATTTGTGTTATTATTATTATTATTAAGTTCAATATAATAGTTTACTTCCTTTATAAACCATTCTTTGAATCCTTTTATCTTAATAATATAGGCTGGTATTCTCTGCCAATGAATAAGATCATTTGGTTTAATTTTAATTTTAAATAGTATGGCATTGTGGTCTGACAGAGGGCATGATGTAATCACTACATCTTGAGTCTTAGATAATAGGCTCTCAGATATAAACACTTTATCAATAGTCGTCTGTGTACCATATCTATAAGAAAGGTGAGTAAAATTGAGAGACCTCTGCTCTTAGATCATGTATATGTCTTTTAGGTTATGAAATGAGACAAAATCTATATATTTTTTGGCTGATGCAGGTATCTTAATATTGCTGACATTAGTGGTATCTTTAGATGATAGAATGCAATTAAAATCACCTGCCAAAATGATATCTCCTTTAGAATTTGCTGTTATTATTTCCAAATATTTGTTTACAGATTTAGCACCAATACCAGGTAGCCAGTACATATTTGCTAAAGTAAAATATTTCTTATTCAATTCCAATACTACTAGACACAACATACCATTTTTATCAGATAAACTGTTAATTATTTTAGGCATTGGTAATGTATTTTTCCACAAAATCATGGTTCCTCTTCTCTTTGTTTGGAAATGAGATACAGCTAGAATACTATAACCTTTAAAAAACATTTTTTTCTAGATCTTTCTGAATAATGTGCGATTCTTGCAAAAATATAATGTCAGCTTTATTAGATGCTAGGTATTTGAGTAACCTTCCTCTTTTAGTAGGGTCATTAAGACCATTTGTATTCAGAGACAGACATTTAAACCCAGACATCGATTACTTTAAGCTTTTGATGGATACATACTATTCTGGACGTAATTAACAAGTAATGTTCAGAGAAGATGAAAATCTAACTATATACAAAACTAACCATGGAACATCTAGTTCCTGGATTGATGAAGAAGTCATCAATACCACCCTCTATCATCCTTAGTGCTCAAGACTATCGTTCTCTAATGCTACTACCTAATATTTTATTGAATCAACAAACTACAACCTATTAATTCTCCAGGATGTATAGGTATTACTATGTAGGAGATATTTTGGAAAAACATCTATTACCATAAATAATGTAATTTTCAAAATTTTTAAGAACAGTGTATTTAAACTTGTATCATGACATAGTATATCTTATTAATTTATGTCTATTCTATACTAATACAGATCTTAATTTAGTATACTACATTAGATCAAAACCTACTTAACCAGGAATTCAGTAAAGAAGTTTATGTATAAAAATAAGAAAATTTATCATGTAACAAAACATTCTAGTATGAACTTGTCTGTGAAATCACAACAGTGTTAATATTTACTATAGAATCAGCATATTAATATATAGCCTATAGTCTTATTTTCCTTTTATATAAAATAAAATTACAAGTTTTTTTCCCTTCTTCCCCTAAAAAAAAAAAAAAACATATCTGATTAACCTTAAAATTTTTTACATGAGAAGATAATATTTTAGTTGCACAAATATGTATGCAGGTATATAGATCTGTGTAATCATCAAAAACATTAGCTTTTCTTTCCAAAGATGTGAGTCTAAAGAAACTATGTAGTGTAGCTTGATTTTGATAAAAATATCATATAATGAAGTCACAGCTTTTAATCTTCAAAGACACTTCAGTTTTAGAGGTTATAGTAATAATGTGTTCCCTTAAGTTGTCCTTTTTAACAAAATACATTAACAAATTTTACCAATATTTTTTCAGTTAGAGTGGCAGTGGTTAACATGCAGTATATCTTTTGCTAGAAAATGTAGTCCACAGACAGTAAAACATTCAATATTTTATGAATATTAGTGAAAATTTCAGATTGTAATATGCACTTATGTAGCTGGAGGTGGATTAAGTAGATCCCAATTTCACCATTCACTATAAATCCAACATAATGCAAACTATTAATTAGAAAAGCAGTTAAAAAGTAAAGACTACCTTTGGAAATAACAACTGTCCTCATGTCCTGATGAAAGTAGTAACTATAAGTCAAGAGTAGCCATCCTCACTCTGCACCCCCCCCCTAACAGTCTTCTACTACTATCACTGACTAGTGAGACAAAAGCATCACTTCAGTAACAACTAAGATCGTTCTCTAAGCAGAACTGTCTCCTTTTCTTGGGATCCAGAATTTTGCCTGCCCCAATATATTATTTCACCCTTTTACAACAGAATTTTTATTTATTGTAATAGTCTGTCTGCAGCTTTATCTTCCCCATTCCCGCAGTATTGCCATCAACCAACAACTCATATAATCAAAAAGATTGGGGATGAAGATATCAAGATGAAAGCACAGAAAATACATAGCTGTCCCAAAGTCTACTTTAAAAATAATAAACACACATTAACCCCCAATAGATAATATATTTTAGTGACTTTATAACCATTGCATATGCCACTTTCTGCTCTGCTAACCAATAAAGGATCAGATGACCTAGTCTGTGTTTTCACTGTATCTGTTAGCTACAGCTGCCAACTAATGATCAAGTGTAAACAACTTTGTAAAGCACGTCATCAGAAAACTTATTATGAAGGGAACAATATAGACATCAACATTGGTTTAGTAAAAAGGACCTTTATATATGTCTATGTTTTTTATATATTTTTCTTTATTGCTCTTGGTATGCGATAAAGCATTCAGTTGTTCCGTTTTCTTTTTCTTTTTTTCATGTGAAGATTTCTAGTAACGTGAATAAGTAACCAAAGTTCATATGACAAAAGAGACTTTGATAGAGTACATGCATAAGTTTATTGTATTACAAAGAAGATCTCTCCAAGAAGTCTCGAGGCAACAGCCTTCTTTATTTTTTTCTTTCCTTCTCCTTTAACATTTGAATTTTGGCGGTTAGAAGCTCGCACTAGGGAATCTGCAGCAAACTATGATAACTGTTCACGAGATACTCGTGATGTGCATTTTGTGAGAGAAAAGAAAAACAGAATATGTTACTCAAAAAGCATGTATATGAAGTGCAATAAAAAAAAAAAAAACAACAACTTTGCCCCATTTTATATAGATATAAAATTCTCTGTAACTATCAATTTTACTGGCCAATGTATCTGATATCAAGCACACAAACCCTCCTGTCCCTGCAACACACACTCCACCAGCTTTCATCAGAAAATACCTCTCCTTTTCCCTCTCCGTCAGCAGATGGACCCACAAATCACATTTAGTAAAGACACAAACCTCTCAAGTGTATGAGAATGTATTTTTACATGTCATGACGGATTCTTAGAAAGAAAACGATCTTCTCTATTATGATAAAGAACAATTTCCAATACCTTTTCAACTATTTAGAACAAGTCACATTAAGTTATATCCATTAGATCTAAAGGGACCCAAGCATGACATATCATTTAACAGGAGAGAAAGTCCACTGATGCAAAAAAAAGGGGCTACACTTTCATTTAATTGCACTGAGATGGGGAGCTTTCATTGCACTTATCGGAGCGATCTATATCATTGGAATCTAATACACATACAGTATCCGGTATTAAGGGGGTTCTTGTTTTAACCAATATTTCTATGGTATTGCTACATTGCCCCTATGTAGTTGTCAACTAATAATACACTCTGTCAAGGGAGGATTTAGAATTTTAACATCTATGTTTAACATTCTAGCATATTTGTGTTAAAGGCTTTTAAATAGCAAATAAATTAAAAAATAAATAAATAAATAAGCATACTTAATAAATATTAAATGATTTTTACCTTAACATGTATGTTTTTCCCAGAAGTAGGTGATTTATAGCACAAAAATTTTGGGATTTGAAGGGATTGTGGAAGAGCTTCATTTGTATTATTTACCCTTAAGCTTCTTGCTTGTTTTATCAATCGATAACATTTTTCCATTTGTTGCCTCTCTTTTTAAACTAGGTAATGAGATGTACATATCTTCAGTATTTTCCAAAATCTTATTCTTTTTCACATATTCAGAGGCGTCATCAAGATTATTAAATATTTTTATTCCTTCAGATAGATGTATTTTAATTCTGGCAGGAAAAATTATTTGTGCTTTAATTTCAGCTTTCTTCAGATTTTTAATGAGAGGAATGCAGGCTTTTCTTTTAGTTATTATAGTAGAGATATAGTCATTGTCAAATCTTATGTTTCGACCAATAATTTGTATAGGATTACCTGCCCACGCTGTTCTCAGGATTAAGTCCTTGTTCATAGGTTCATAGGTTCATAGGTTCATAGGTTTATACTAGGCTATCTGCCCTAAGGCATTCATAAGCCTAGCCCAAAGTTTTGTGGCTTACGCCACCCCTTATATGAAAAAATACTGTACCCATTAGTTTGTTGTGCCTCTGTCCAGCAGTGACACAGAGATGATTCCCAGGGTAAACCTACAATCTCCCATCCACAGGTCAAGATTTCTCTTGAACAGAGCCAGCGAGGTGCTCTGCCTCACATGGACCAGGATTTTATTCCACAGCATAGGGAGTCCCGGAGTGATAAATCTATCCCTCCAGCACGTCCTATTTATATCCGTGCTAATGTTTAAGTCGCTTGCTCTAGTGGTTTTGGTGGATTTGGATTTTTTGAGGTGGAGCATATCCATTAATTCTGGGTTGGACATGGCCTTGTATGTCAGGCACATGTCACCTCTGAGCAGATGGTATGCGACTGAATAGAGCTGGAGTTTCTTCAATCTGGCAGCATATGACAGATTTTGGAGTCCCTTTATCCTTTTGGTGAGGAACTTTTGGGGTCTCTCCAATTGCTGCAGATGTCAGGTGAGATTCATCCTGAATGGGGCATTGTACTCGATCATTGGTCTGATAAGTGAAGAGTACAGGGGAACAATGACCTCACTAGTTCTGGATGTGAATCCCTTCATGATCAGGTGGGCAATGTAGATGGTCTTTCTAACCACTTTAGCAACGTGAGTGTCAAAAGAAAGGCCACTGTCAACCTGGGTCCCCAGGTCCCTGATAACCTCTTCTGTGCATTGTGGATTGCCACCTATATGGTAGCTTGGGGTTACCTTGTTTTTCCCGAAGGGTATGACTATACATTTTTTGGCGTTTACTTCAGGCCATGGCTCTGGCACCAGCTATCTGTTTCCGTGAGTCCCTTCTGAAGGATATCCGTGTCCGATGCACTTTCCACTATGGCGCCCAGTTTGCAGTCATCTGCAAACTTTGTCAGCCAAAGTCCTCCCATGTTGGCCTGTACTTCTGAGAAGTAGATGCCGAACAATAGGGGGCCAAGGACTGAGCCCTGTGGGACACCACTTGTGACCGGCTTGGAGTCTGACATAGCGCCAGCAACTCTAACCCTGTGGGTTCTGTCCTTAAGCCAGTTTGCAACCCATCTTGTGACATATGGGTTTACATTTAAGCTGGTAAGTTTTTCTACAATACCCGAGTGGGGTATTGTGTCGAAAGCCTTTGCAAGGTCAAGGTAGGCTGTATGGACTGCCTTTCCCTCATCAATGACCTTGGTGACTGTTTTGAAGAAGTCAACCAAGTTCAAAAGGCATGATCTGCCCTTGATGAAGCCAAACTGGGTCGGGTCCAATGTCTGCAAGTCCCCTATATCTTTGTTTATGAGCTCCATTATGATCCTCTCCATAGCTTTGCAGACTAGACTTGTTAAGCTTATGAGGCGGTAATTGCCAGGGTCCGTAGAGGCACCACCTTTGTGGAGTGGGACCACAGTTGCCGTATGCCACTCCTTGGGCATGTATTCTGTGGTAAGGCTGAGATTAAACAGCTGCCTTATGTGCGGGTTTAATTCCTCATTTAGCTCGTGTAGCACACAGCCGGGGACACCATCCGGTCCCATTGATGCTGTGTTTTTAGCTTTAGAGAGAGCAGCTTTCACCTGTGCATTTGAGATGTCTGGGAGGCTACACTCCGCTGGGATAGTTATCTCTCCTTTAGGGGGGGGAGAGGGGGGTGAAGTTTGCACTGAACCTGTCTGCCAGTATGTTGGCAATGTCTGTGGGTTCAGTGATTTTTGTATCATTTTGGACTAATTCTGAGCATATCTGGGAGTTTCCACCCAGGTTCCTAACATAGCTGAAAAAGGCCTTATGATTGTCCTTTGAATCCATGACAATTTTTCTCTCAAAATTGGCCTTAGTTGATTTTATGAGTGCTCGTATTTTTTTACTAATAATGATCATGGGTGACTTGTCTTGAGATGATAAAAATTTTACAATAATGGATCTTGAAGCATTTGGATTTTTTGGCACAGACATATTTGACAATGACCTATGAGCTCTCTCTATCCCAAAAGAGAGAGATTCAGGTAGGTTTAGTGTCTTAGGCAACCAGTCATTCAAGAACTGTATTGTGTTATTTCCTTCCATTTTTTCAGGTATGCCGTATATTCTAATATTATTTCTTCGTGACCTTGATTCTAGGTCCTCCACTTTATCTGAAAGTGCGGTGTTTTGCTTTAGTAAGAAGTCAATCTGGTTATCATTTTCATGTTGTCTTCCATCTATTTCATTAAGAGATTCTTCAGTTTCTGTTATCTGGTCTGTGTGTCTTGTAATTATCTCCTTGAATTTTTCAATCTGCTTTCTATTTTCTTTCTTCATGTTTTCCATGATTTTTTCTAAATTGTCCATTTTCATGGAAAGATCTTGAATACTAGATATTATTGTTTGTAATTCTTTCTTCATGGAAGTTTCCTGGAGAGAGGCTTTTGAATGACTCATGGCTGAAAGAGTCTGTTACATTCAGCTGCTGTACTTCTGACAGGATGTAATTCACTTTCTATTCACCAAAATTGAAATATTTGTAGAAAAAAATAATCCACTGTATCTAAATATATAGGTGAAAGAAAACTTAGATGTTTTTAAAATAATATTAAGAAAATTTCCTGTCAGAGAAATTTCTATTAAGCAGAGCATCAAAAAAGTGCTGTTATCTCTCTGACATCTTGGCCACGCCCCAATAGAACTACTTCTTCAAGTGTCTACATACACTTCTGCACATCATCTGTCTGTATGACATAATGCAAGCATTGCAGTTTTATCAATAGCAGAACCACCTTATCTGTCACCAACAAGAATTGTCAATGGCTGTGGCCATCACCTTGTGTATACCCCCAGCCACTGGCAAAACAGTTTTAAGACCATTTTCCAGAATAGTAGTCAGAATAGCTGCTACAATCTCAGAATTTCAGAACTGATGCTGGCACTGCCTATGTCAATATGCCTTGTGACAGCTGACATTCAGGAAAGTAACAAAAAAAAATTAGTAATGCATTTTAGGCATGACAATGTAAAATAGATAATGTAACTTATCTTAGATTATGTGCTATTATACTGAGTTCCAAATAATGACATGCATAAAACTTCTAGTTACTCATAAACATAGACATAGCCTTAGAACAGTGACTGCTACATACATTTGCATACAAGATGGCCTGCAGCCTCATTGTCTGATGCCTAGACCTGCTGTGATATATTCATCAGAGATGGATTATTATTCCTATGGAAGCACATAGCTGCCATGCCATACACATTTTAAATTTGAAGGTCACTTCCAAAATAAAAGAATATATATGTTTGTTTAGGTCAGACTATAACTTCCATACCATCTTCTGCAATATACGCTGCAGGGCATTAAATCACCATAAAGTATTCAGTATTGGTCAAAATGATTAAAACTCTTGTTACCTTGTATAATACATGTAAATTCAAACTTAATTCAGGCTGTCTGTTATTAACATAGGAGATAGACCAGAACCATTAGGAAAGCATTTTCTTTTTGTCTTATGGCATGTACTTTCTTCAGATCATGCATGGTGTAGTGATAATATATACTGTTAGTGTATGCTTTGCTGTATATAGAGAATCTTTAAAGTTACCTTCTTTAAGCATGGTATTGCATCTTATTCATATGGATAAATAACAAATATTATTCTGTATCTGGGCTTCTAATTTAAATGGGGTAAACGTGTAGGTGATCTGTTGAATTTGTATCATTATACTAGCCGCTGTCATCAACAGGTTGAACAATGATTTGCTTTCACTGCTGTGTATCCATAATTGTATCCCATTGTTTGCAATTATACTCTATTGCACTCCCCAGGCTGTCAGAATTTCTGAACCATTTATTTGAATGAAAATTTATCAACAGCACTGACTGTTATCTTAAAATTAAATGACTCCTGGTGTATTTCTGTAGAAATCACTAAAAAAGATACGTGACAGCTTGGTTTTATGAGGAATGATATTTTATGACAGATGGCGTAGATGTTTTTATAATGGAGTATGTGTATATAAAGGCCGAAGAATGAGTGTTTTAAGATAAAACAACAGATTTGGTGATAAAGCACAACATTTATTTAGCATATTTCATTACTTCTTGATTCAAACTTGTGTGAGATGGATTCATCAGATTCATGTCAAATATTTTATCAGAAGAAATATTTTTAGTAACTTACTACAAATAAGCTTCAGAATTTAAATGTCAGCTCAGGCAATCAATGTATGCAATTACTCATGCTACAACAGTTCTGCCTAATGAGTTTTTTCTAATCATATGTTTGTCCTTCTTGCAGTAATTGTAGTATTCAATACTCAGCACTGCTCATAAAAGTATAAATGGGGCGCTATTAAGAAGGACAAGTCCTCTTGTTTTTTCAAGTTATTATATAGGTCACCGCTTTCAATAGGAATTCTGAACTTATTGTCAGTAAAAGAAAAAAAAATGGCCTAGAAAAATACCATCCACAAGAAACTTGTACTGGGATGAACTCAATCAAACATACTTTTTCCTTACTGTAATAAGCTATACAACATGTTATAAGGTACTCTAAGCATTATCAGTAAAGTAGCTCTTGTGTCATCAGTTGTATGGAATAAAATCCTTTAAGATGACATTAAAAAAAATGAAAATAAAATAATAACCACTTCGCCTGTAGCTAGAAAACTGGTACGGTTATTGCTACATGTGCTGAAAATTCCTTCTCTGTAAATGAAAAATCCAATCTAGTTCTCAATGTGCCATATACTATATCATATTTGTAAGCCTGGCAATCACAGTGCTTCTCCTCTGCCATACTTAAAATTAAAATGCTATCCATTGACTTCATAGTCCATGAATACTTACTGCATTGTACGTTGATAGGCCACCTTCCTTGTGTGATGCACACAGACTACAGGAATATGATTGGAGGATGGTGAGGGAGCAATAACTTTACACTGTACTTTTATTACTAGTCACAAGGTATACTGTAATACTAGTACTTTAAACTGTACTTTTATTACTAGTCACTAGGTATCCTGTGATACTAGTACTTTACACTGTACTTTTATTACTAGACACTAGGTATCCTGTCATACTAGTACTTTACACTGTACTTTTATTACTAGTCACAAGGTATCCTGTCATAGTAGTACTTTACACTGTACTTTTATTACTAGTCACTAGGTATCCTGTCATACTAGTACTTTACACTGTACTTTTATTACTAGACACTAAGTATCCTGCCATACTAGTACTTTACACTGTACTTTTATTACTAGTCACTAGGTATCCTGGCATACTAGTACTTTACACTGCACTTTTATTACTAGTCACTAGGTATCCTGTGATACTAGTACTTTACACTGCAATTTTATTACTAGTCACTAGGTATCCTGTCATACTAGTACTTTACACTGTACTTTTATTACTAGTGACTAGGTATCCTGTCATACTAGTACTTTACACTGCACTTTTATTACTAATCAGTAGGTATCCTGTAATACTAGTACTTTACACTGCAGTTTTATTACAAGTCACTAGGTATCCTGTCATACTAGTACTTTACACTGTACTTTTATTACTAGTCACTAGGTATCCTGTCATACTAGTACTTTACACTGTACTTTTATTACTAGTCACAAGGTATCCTGTCATACTAGTACTTTACACTGCACTTTTATTACTAGTCACTAGGTATCCTGTCATACTAGTACTTTACACTGTACTTTTATTACTAGTCACTAGGTATCCTGTGATACTAGTACTTTACACTGTACTTTTATTACTAGTCAGTAGGTATCCTGTCATACTAGTACTTTACACTGCACTTTTATTACTAGTCACTAGGTATCCTGTCATACTAGTACTTTACACTGTACTTTTATTACTAGTCACTAGGTATCCTGTGATACTAGTACTTTACACTGTACTTTTATTACTAGTCAGTAGGTATCCTGTCATACTAGTACTTTACACTGCACTTTTATTACTAGTCACTAGGTATCCTGTCATACTAGTACTTTACACTGTACTTTTATTACTAGTCACTAGGTATCCTGTCATACTAGTACTTTACACTGTACTTTTATTACTAGTCACTAGGTATCCTGCCATACTAGTACTTTACACTGTACTTTTATTACTAGTCACTAGGTATCCTGTCATACTAGTACTTTACACTGTACTTTTATTACTAGTCACTAGGTATCCTACCATACTAGTACTTTACACTGTACTTTTATTACTAGTCACTAGGTATCCTGTCATACTAGTACTTTACACTGTACTTTTATTACTAGTCACTAGGTATCCTGTCATACTAGTACTTTACACTGTACTTTTATTACTTCTCACTAGGTACCCTGTCATACTAGTACTTTACACTGTACTTTTATTACTAGTCACTAGGTATCCTGTCATACTAGTATAAATGAAATTACGATACTAGATGAGTTATAAAATAATTATCATGTAGCTGTGTAAAACCCAACTACTGAGATCTCTACATCTGCAAAATACAGAATGTTAGGAACTCGGTTATGGATATTATAAAGCAGTTGTTAAAGCGTTGCATCAGTTCCACATACTAGATGTAAAAGCCACAGTTTTCTCATTACTGTTTTTTTTTCTTGACCAGCTAATTAGGACTTCAGTCTTATATTCTCTTTACAAAAAAGTTATGATTGTTGAGCAACACACTTTCCATCTTGCTTTTTTCACAGATTGTGCTATCCACGTTAGCAATAGTAAAATATAATTCCCTGAGAATTTGGGGATAGTTTCTACAAATTATTTTATGTGTTTTTACATCATATATGTAAACAACACCTTCATTTTGGAAAACTAGCTGTCTACAGCTTACTGAAGGAAAAATAATGAAGAACTATTGCAGACATAAGCAAGCTCATTTTAATGGCCATTATTTGGACGTAGCTTTAAACTTATTAAAACCACTGGCACATCCTTGGTTAAGTGAACATAAATTCATTCACTGACTATTTCTACATAGCTAGAATTGCATCTTACTTTATTTTCCCTTTCTGTTTGCAAATAATACAGCATTGGCCTGAAATCCTAAACCTTTATAATTCAAAGTCATTATCTGTCTGTGGTATTACACCATATCTGCTTACCACAGGTGGGAATGATAGATGCATTCACTTTGAGTATTACACAGAATTAAACATTTCAGAGAAAATGATTACCACCATGAGATTTTTTTCATCAGTTGGCCACCATTTGTGTAAGTGAACCACAACATGTTATCCCTTTCACATTTTTACATCCCACACTTCATGTCAACTTAGCGATGAGCATCAGTAAAGGAAAAAATTTTTTTTCTTGTTCCCTGTATTGTTCATGAAGTAGTGCAGAATGTGCTCATTAACTTGCACAGCTGCTTCTGTTCAACAAAGACCGACTCTTCACATATACATAATACGTTCCACCCTACTGGACGTCTGATGACCATTCTGTAATAAAATAAAAACAGGCAGACAAATATGGATAGTGCCAGTTTACAAGCCACTGACACAAGTATATTTGGCTTTATAAAGGCCAGATCCCACCTACATAATCTAAGAGATTGTCTTAACTGCCTACCTGGATCTAGACAAGGCCTTTAATACTATTCATCATACTGGCATTATAGAAAAGATGTTATCGTTGAATATAAGCCCTTACATATTTTGTTGGATAGAAAATTGATTCATGACACATTAAGGTTAGTGACGTGCTTTTGTGAAAAAGACTTGTCATGGGTAGTAATTTCTAAGGTTCCATGCTAGGTTCAATACTGTTTGGCACTTACTTTGCTAGAGTGAAATTTAACATAAATGGCCTATGACTAAGTTTGATGTGAACTCGGTACTCTATGTGGTCACCCTCTCAAATGAGGATTTGTTTTTCTTCCACAGAGGAAGTATTTCTCACCAACTCGTGTTGCCAGACAAGTAAATCTTAATGATAAGAAATGCAATATCATATTCCTTGGGAATCCATGTCCCTGTAACATAAACAACACAAGCTTTCTGCCAGAAACCCAGTTATCTATCTACTACAAACCATAAAGATTTATATTCAGACTTACAAACCTATCAAAGATTCTTACATGGGAATAGTGTCAAAGGCCTTCACCAGATTCAGATATGCTCTACATGCTGTGTAAGTAACTAATATTAATTGATTTGATGTCTCTTTTAAAGAAATTAACAACAAAGTTGAACTGATGTGTGTTCAAGGATAACCGATTTTCAATGCTCATATTAATGAGTACTGACGTAATATGTTCCGCAGCTTTACATATGAGGTTAGGTATAGGCAGGAGCTTTAGTAATAGGAACAATCACCGTAGGATTTCAGCATAATTTATTTAGGTCTTCAAGTAACTGATGAAGATTTGCTTTTGAGAAGTCCCTAAACAAATAGATCTTTACAGGGAAAGTACCATCAGTTTCAAAGGAAAAGGTCACGGATTTATGTTCTGATTTAACATGGGGGAATGATGCATATTTAGCTGCATAAGTAGCCATATTTTTGAAGACAAGATGAAGGATATTGGGGACCCTAGTAGGAGAGTTAACTATTGTTAAGGTGAGTTAACATTTATAAAGTAAAATAAGTTGTTGGGCATGCTGATATTTGGTGGTGCAGGTTAGACATTTTATTGATGGGAAGTTGAAGTTCTCCAAGAGAAAAACATTGGGTTTAATGGGGATTTCAACTAAGGCATTAATATATCTATCTTGTGCAGAAGGAGGACAGGAAAATGTTTTATAGGATCATAGTTTTAAGGCAACTGAAGTATGTAGGGCATTATGAAAACAGGTTTTATAGTGTTGGATTTTTTGCATTCTTTTCTTTTAATTCATCATACTTGGTAGGTTAATCATTATTACCTTTTACATGTCATTGATTTAATTTATTACTCTTTAGTATTTCTTTTTTTATTTGATACGCATTATATTTTTCATAACTGTTTATTGGAATTATTATATTTGTTGTAAATGTTTATCTGAATTATTCATTATGTGGCTAATGACTTGTTGAGACCCCTTTTAAATTATGACATAGATGTGATTGGTTTAACTCTGATGAGGTCTCAGTCTTTTAGGGATGAAATTGCTTAGTTTATTTTTTATCAGTTGTGTAATAAAATATTTTTTACATTTGGACATGAGTTGGATTATTTGTATCATATGAGGTACCAGTTCCTGGTTTACAGTTATAATTCAGTTATGGGAGGGGTTTAGAATGATGATTGCCAGTAAACTACTGTGTCCATCATAGATATGCAACTGCATTTTTATTACACAATCATCGTTCTTATACTAAACCAGTTACACACATAATCAACTGGGAATCATATATCAGTCATTAATGAGCTATGATATCTACAAAAGTATGTGCATGCTAGCAGTAATGATACCCTCTGTCAATCAACTTAATATTCATAGCTAGTGGTATGTAGTATTACCTTTATAATCAACATTTTAGGAACAATGACAGTGTGATACCCTTACTAAAATTCAGAGGCTGCTGGATTTGAACTCTGGTTTATCTGTGTACTGATAATGAACTTTTTGTACTTAACACCTAGTACCAAAGAGAAAGCTAAGCAGCAGGTGCATTTTCTACACTCAGTACTGACCCGATTGCTGATGGCTGTGCATTGCCACTAAGCATACTAAATTAAAATTTTCATTTTTTTCCATAGCAGTGAGCAGTGCTTGTGCTCAGGTAGGCAACGTGCAAATGGAAAAGGCATTAGCAAATACATATTAATTTGTGTAAGTGCTAATTATGAACCCCTCAATAAAAAAATATCTACTGTGGGTCTCAAAAACTGCTTTATTTCTGTTCTCTCTTCTTTTAGCTCACCATATTTACACCTTGTGCCACAGAGAAAGTCAGCTAATAGCTTGGATTTCTACAGTCATTACCATCCATAGTACTGACCAACACACAATGCCATTAAGCATGTTTGTGGTCTATAAGGTGACAGACATTTAATTTTTTTCAATTTTTCCTTAAGGAGTGAACCGTGTTTGTACTATGCCACATGCTGTACACATGGCAAGGGCAAAAAAAAACATTAACAAACAATAAAAAGGAAAACAAATAGTAAACAATTAGACAGCTCTAGATTTGAACCATCAAACTATTTCACTTTTACAGCACAGTTGTAATGGGATATCTCTCTTTGCCACAGGCACAGCTTTGCAATAGCTCAAATAATGTGGATACAAGGAATTCACATTTCATATGCAGTATTAACCAGTTCATGCAGTTGGACATTCTCAGTTGACTGCAAATGTGTAGATAATATATTTAGTGGAATGTGTGATCACACAAAATTTATAAATGTGTTTGCAAAACTACACCTTTGTCTTCTCTTTGTATTCTTTGACTTCTTCCTTTATCTCTGCTCTGCTATCAGACATGCCATCTGTAGTGCATATCCTCTCATTTTCCTTTGAAAGTATGTTACAAATACATGACAGTGAACAAGAGTTTTCAGCAAAGGCAGCAGCACAATGTACTATTATGCAAAGAAATATACATGTGGGGTTCTGGGTTTTGTTTAAAAGCTCACTGCAGTTAGTTCACAGTTTGTAAGGCTATCATTAGTGACACACATACTTAAGGGAAGGGTGTCTGTGAATTATTGTGTTTTCATTCAGTCAGACTAATCATTCACAGTTGCAAACCATTAGCACTTAACAATGGTGTAGATGTTACACTATGTTTACATGTGCTACACAAAGTCAAAGTTTGGTAATCAGCAATACTTATGGGTTCACACCTCATTTGCATCTTTAGAGTGCTTAGAGGGCTGAATCTACACTAAAAGGTAACTGTGTAGCTAGGGAACTTGGTGAGGAGACAGTTTTCAGTCATGCTTATTGCTCCAGTTGGGAGAATGTAGGAATAAGTAGACTTTGGACTGGATATTCTATAGTGGGTATTTCAGTCGCATGTGGTACGTTATTTAATAAACTGCTGAAGTATATATTACAGATGTCAGCTACATCAGATATTGATGGCATTGCTGGACAACTCACACATATTCTTCTTAGGCACATCTACAAGTATCAGTTATGCAGGTATCTGCCATTCATTCATGTTCTTAAGCATTCATTTTTCTGTTACCAACACTTACCTTGCAGTCCTGCAGTTACAACTCTTGTCATTCAGGAATGAATCTGTCTGATGCTAGTAGTACACAGCCATTACATGGGTAAGTAAAGGTTGTGAACATTGCTTGGCATCAATTGCATTCTAAGTATGTGCATATGATGAAAGGTGTACTCCTTAGATAGCATGTGTACTATCCATTGCCTCTTGGCCAGGAGGAGGCCATATTGTGCACATCTATGGCTACCTACACTCACAGTAGCTGGCAGATCCCTCTCTGGGTTGTCACCTGCATGTGGATGTATTGACCCTGCCAGGGTTGGTGGAATGTGTGCCCCTACCCCTTGGTATTCCTACTGCAGCTGTTTTCCCAGGATGATATTGTGTCGGATTGCACAGACTGCAATAATTTCAATACAAGTAATGGAATTGTACTGCAGGGCCCCCTGATATAGGCACCAAAACCATGATTTCCACAACCAAAACACAGGCTCTAGGATGTTTTCTGTTTGAGCACATGCCTTATTATAGCATTCATCTGTGGGTGTGTGTGCATTTCTGAAGAGCGTTTTCAGCCATGGTTCCAATTCATACTCTGCATCCTCTCAGTAAATGGCCTTGTAGAGCATCACCCCTGGAAGATCTCTAGTAGAGCTGTGAGGTAGGCCAGATATGGGAATTGTGGTAACTGCTGGGGTTGCCAGCACACACATTCAGGAAGACTCCACCTAGCATTGCACGTGACTTGACAGTAAAGGGAGTGGAATCCCTTTCTGTTGTAAACCCTTCCTTATTCCCTGGTGGGTGATTTGATCCAATTGGACATGCAGTCTTTCACACTCAAGACTTCATAGAATTGTGCTAGAGGGTACAACTTCTACATAGTTCTAGCGCTGTTCTTGGGTCACTGGCATGCTGTAGCATAGCATTCAGGAATTGTTGTAGAATCCTGGATGATGATGCCTGTGACACCCCAAGAATGTCCTCTGTGGGTCTCTGAAAGGTCCTGTAGCTAAAATTCTAAGTGATACACATAGCATAACCTCCAGAGCTATTGGTTCTCCTTGGTTTCCCCTTGGTCTCATGTCTGGACGACAGAGGCTGCAGAGAACATGGATTGTGTCTCTATCCACTCTTTAGTGCTCTACTATTTTCAGTGCATGCAGACCATGAAAAGGTAAATGAGGTCTAAATACCCTTGTCCTCCTTGCCTGAGGTCCATCAGGAGTAGCAGCATAGATTCAAAGCTGTTGCACATACACATGAATGAGAGCAGTAGCAGACCCTAACATTCTTTATTTTGTGTCCAGTGTCTGTAGCTGTATTCCAAAAGGTTTTGTAGTACAGGGCAGATGACTACATAGAATGTTAAGGATTCCTTTACAGCTTGCTGAATACTTTTAATGAGACTGATTTGTGGTCAGATCTCACCAGGGAAGAACTCACAGTGGGGGTGCTTCAGTAGTCCCCCATACTGGTAAGCACTAGATCCAAGATGTTGGCTCCCCTTGTGGGGTTGTTAACCAGATGTTCTAGGGCACTGGGTTTTATATAGTTGAGGAACCTTTGGGCAAGTGAGTTGAGTCATGAGTAATTTACCAAGTCAATGAATGAGTAGTTAAAGTTACCCAAGACCTTGGTGTCCAGATGCATCTTGATAGACTCAAGTAGATCCAAATAGGCAGAGTAGGTGTCCTGATTCATTGAGGGTGTCCTGTAGCTAGCAATGCCATGAATAAGTGTCTTACCAACAGTTAAATGAACTGGAAGTATCTCCAGGGAATCATACCATTTATCCAATCTGGAGATGTATTTATCTTTAATGTATGTTGATATACAGCCTGCTTTAGTTTTCATGCCTTCAGTCTGTGGTCTGAATGTGTGGAAGGAGGCATAACCAGGTATGGCTGGGGCACTTTCCATAGCCTTGAACCCATTTTCAGTGACTGCACCAATGTTTGCATCTTCCAAGGTGAGGACTGCTTCCAATGAGTGCAGTTTCATGTTAAGACTCCTATCTTTAGCATCATCACCTTCAGGATGTTTTTAGATGGAGCTTTTACATTGAGAGTTTTGTCCTTGAGACCATGCCTAAAAAATGCACTATGGAGCTGGCAAGAACCTTAGCCAATAGTCAAAATCCCAGGGGTGACAGATGAAGACCATTTCTGGCAAAGCATCAAGGTCTGTCAATCATGTTATCTCAGGCTGACAGATACTGGATCCCCTTAGAATGACACCAGAAACCAATCCAATTATTGAAGTCAATCATTTTCTATTTGTATTGAGGCATCATCCTAGTTGAAGGTAAAATACTGCCTGCTCAAGGCTAGGGACATGCCTGACTGAGACACATAGTCTGAGAATTCATTTATGTCTCTCTTCATATAGTCCAGAGAGGTATATCTCAAGTCATTCACACCAATATGGAATATGACGGAGTCATAACAGTGCCTGTTGTTGAGAGACTTGAGTGCATGTGTGATATGGTGGATTCTGGCACCTTACAGACAGCTGACCATGACCTTTTCCTTAGCCAGCCTGGTGACAGGGACATCTATGTGTCTCACAATGGAATCACCTATGACTAATATGTTTGGTTTTGTGTTTTGCCTTAAGGGCTTCACAGCTGAGACACTGGTGCATGAGCTTTTATGTGTACTGTGTTCTGCAGAGGAAGTATTATATGTAGCATGCTTGTGTTTGTGTTTGGGAGGTCTCTGGTGTTCAGGGATGCTTCTGGCTAGGACCTCTGCATATGTAGGTATGTGTGATGTGGGGTTTGGTGTAGTAGGAGGTGAGGTGTGCATGTTGGCAATCCACTCATTGTCATATGAACTGAGTGGCATGTAAGAGAGCATGAATGCAAGGTTCTTAATATAGCTGCATATTTCACATGTATTTATTTATTCATTTATTTATTTTTATTTATTTTATGTCTGTTTACTGGGACAGTCTGATTGGGTGGTTAACCACTTTTTCAGCGGAGGCCCAGGGGGTAAAAGCCTCAGTTATAAAAAAAAAAATACATAACATAATCAAATACAACAGATGAAATCACAATTATAGTAATATATAGAAACATGGGAAATATAAAGAATGTACAGTTCAATAAAAGATAGAAACACAGGAAAATGCAATCACAGGTAACATTACAAAATGTTGTCCAATCAAAAAAAAAGAAACAATCGCACTTAATACATGTAAAAGGACAATGCAAATATGGGTAGCTTCATCTAAGAAGCACATCGTTTTCAGTCAATATATATAAAAAATATCTGCACATATGTTAGCATGTTCAAGATGGAAATGTATGAGTACAGGAGTTATTTAACCAGGATTTAGACAAGAGCAGAGTCAAGATTTGGATAGGTGGGACTTGATCAGTAATTTAAATGTATGGGTGTTGATGGTGGTTAGTAATGATTGGGTGGTTAAGTTCGATATCTTAGAGATACGATTGGAATACAGAGAGTCACCATGGAGGTTGTTAACCCTGGCAACTTGTAACAGGAGCTTATCAGAAGATCTGAGTTCTCTTGTATTAGATTGCTTTTTATGTAAGTTTTGAAGAAATGGACACTTTTCAGGTTGATATACTACACTGTGGACTATTGTAACTTGGTAAAAGTCAGTAGATTGGGTAATTCCAGTCAGTTAAGTTGTTGTAATGCAATACAGTGGTGAGCTGTTTATTGGAAGTTACTGGCAAATCAGGCTAGGTTATTATAGCAGACTTCTCATTTACTTAGTTCAGTTTTCTTTAGGTTAGTGAGGATGATAGAGGCATATAGGAGAGGAGACAGTAAATGAGTTATGGCAATGGATTATCTGGTGAAATCAGTAAGATATAGTTTAGTCCTGTATAGACAGCCTAGTTTTATGTGGAATTTTTAATGACAGTTGCCAGATGTTTATCAAATTTCAAATTGTTGACGATAGTGATAGCTAGTAGTATAATGTGTGTTACCAGTTGAATTTTGATGTTATCTGATGAGTAGATTTGGAAAGGTATGTGTTGGTCTGAGGGTTTACTGTTTGAGAGGATCATTAGTTGTGTCTTATTGGGGTTGAAGATTAACTGTGAGGTGGTAAGCCAGGATTCTACAACAGTGAAAGGAAGTTGTTTTTTTTTTTCATGAAGCTCAAGAAGGGAGGGAGCTGTACGTAGAAGTGTAGCGTAATTCATGTATTGGATGATTTCAGCCAGGCTGGTAGCAGAGAGGAGCTTGTTAGTAAAAATGTAAAATAGGACTGGTCCTAATATTGATCCCTGTGGTACACCTAGTGTAATGGGAAATCTAGGAAAGAACTTCTGCCATTTTACTGCTTGATGTCAGTCTGATAAATAGACATGGAACCATTTAATGGCAGATTGGCTCAGTTTAAGAGATAAGAGCTCCTGTAGAAGATTGTGGTGTGAAACTGTGTCAAACTCATTGGACACGTCCAGAAAAATTGAGGAGGCTAGCTGACCATTCTTTCTAAGGTGGTTAATGGTGTCTGTAAAGCTTAATTGGGCTGAGGAGGTGCAATTCTTGTGTTGAAAGCCATGTTGGGTGTTGGTTAGGAGATTGTTTGAGAGTAGTTGTGTCATAAGTTGTGAGTGAATGTATTTCTCCAAAATGTTGGATAGTGGTGATAGAACTGCTATAGAAAATTCAATGCTGTTTCCCCCTTTGCTTAGTGGGATTATGTAAGAAGTTTTCTAGATTTTGGGTACATGGAGTTCATTAATGGAGCGATTAATTAGTATTGATACTGGACAGGCAATGGCATCTGCTGCTAATTTAAGGTAATCGGCTGGTAGATTATCAGCAGCAAGGGTAATAGGTTTTAGTTTGTTAAGCATTCTTTTTATTGTGCTGGTTTGTACAGATTTAAAAGAAATGTTACAGCTGAAGTATTAATTTCGGTAGGGATTTTTAGTGGGGTAGTAATATTTGTTTCGGTAAGGTTTAGGATGGAACTGGTAAAGTAGTTATTAAATTGAGTTGCTATACTTTCCTGTGTATTTGTGGTAGGGAGTTGGGGTTTCAGATTGGCCAGGGTTAAGTAGCTGATTTATGCTTGCCCAGAATTTTTGGGGGTTATTTTGATATTTATGTTCTATTGTTATGTAGGAGGATTTTTTTGTCATGTTCTACCTGTTTTTTTTTTTTATCTGTTTCTTAGCTGACAGTAATTTTTTTATTATAGTTCGATTTTTATTGGACTGGTATTTTGCCCAAACTTTGTCTCTAGTTTTAAGCAGAAGTTTTGCATCTTTTGTATGCTAGGGGACATAGTTTGCTTTGACTCTTATGGTTCTAAGGGGGTGGGGGCTTGACAATTTAGTATGTGCAGGAATGTATCATTAAAGTTAGATACTGCAGTGTCAAGTGGGAGGGAAGACAAAGTATTCCAGTCACACTGTTTTAAGGTTGATATGAAGTTCTGAGTATAACCATTTTTCTTGCTATGTATTTGTCTAAATATAGTGGTTTTGGGAGAGTGTCTGTGTTGTTGGACTATGTATTTATTTAAATATGATGATTTTGGGAGAGTATCTGTGTTGTTGGAGGATGTAAGTGGGATAGTGGTCGCTTAAGCTCTCTGAGAGACATCCTGACTTTTTAGCAAGGGATGGTTTGTTGGATAAGGTCCAGTCTAATATTGATTGTCTATTGTTTTTTTTTTTATCTATACAAGTTGGAAATGTGATTAATTGGGAGAAGCCATGTAGGTTTATGAAGTTAGTGGGATTTTTCAAATGTACAGGTTAATCAGTCTAAACTGAAATCACTCATGACAATGGTTTCTGGGAAAAGGTAGTCGATGTCCAGTATAAGAAGTCCTCTATTAAGGTGAAGTCATTATTGGGAGGAATGTAGATTGCTATTATGATGATGAATTTGTTGGGATTTAGTTCTAATCTAGAAAATATCATCTCAGCATTACTGAGTTTTGGTGGGTGTGGATCTAGGTATTCAAGCTTTAGTGAGTTTTTGTATATGATTGCTACACCTCCACCCTGCTTATTTAGTCTGTCTAATCTATGAATATTATAGCCCTGGGGTAGAATCTCATTGTTACATATTGTAGGTTTTAATCAGGGTTCAGTTAACACAGCTATGACAGAAGAGTAGAGAGAGGTGGATGCACACAGTCAGGTATTTTGACAGACTCCTAAGGTTCATGTTTAGCAGTAATAGGTCAAATTTTCTTCTGGGAAGGTCTGTGTTGCCAAAATTTTTATGGTGAGTGAGACTGGGTGAACATTATCACTAAGCTTAATTGCGGGTACTATTTTTATTAGTAAGTTAGTGTATTGAGTATGATGGATTGTTTAGGAATATATTTGCATGTGAATAGTTCTACATTTGTGGTGTTGAATAGGCTTGATGCAATAGTAATGCGAACTATGTTATTGCAGTGCAGTGTAGGGGCAGAATTGGTTGGGAATGGATAGGATGTAAAGTTTTTGCTGATAGGTATAATTCTGGAAAAAAGTAGGAGCAGGGTTTAGGAGTGAGGTGTGGGTGTTGGGTATGGTTGTTGGAAGTGTTTATAGAAATATCAGAAACAAGGGGGATTTGAATATTTAATGTGTTGGTTAAAGGGCAGTAAAAGAAAGAACAGTTAAATAATTTATGGGTAGAGAGGGCTGAGGAGAATGGGGTAGAATGTGTGTGTATTATTATGGGTAAGGTGGTAGGGTTAAGAATGGTGATTAGTAAAATATAGTATATGAGTAATATGTTGTATTGCTGGGCGGAGAGTTGGAGGTATAGGATTTTGATAGGCTAATTGAATGTGAGTGAGTGGGTGGGTGATGTGTTGAACTGTTGGGTGGCTAGTTGGTGATATAGGCTTTTGATTGGTTGACTGAAAGTGGAAGAGTGACCAGTTTCAGTTAAATTGTGGGCAGGAGGACCTCAAGGACATCAAACACATTTGGTTCATGTAAAAAAAATATCAGTAAGCCTAAATGTATCTATTAGTTTATACAGTTTGAGGTAAAGGTATTTGCAGGAATTCAAAATAGTAAGCCACTGTGTGCCTTTTTTAAGGTAGTCTAGCTCTATTTAAAGCAGAACATAGCCCAAAGTTCTTATCTAGATAAAGGAGAATGTCTTATAAATAGAGCTGAAATGAAATGAAGCTATGAACTGCAATAAGGCTCTAGAAAGAAAAAAATGAGAGGGGAATGGGGAAGCAGAGACAGCATGCCTTGGTGATGTGCAGCTAATACTGGGAATGTAATGCAAGTAAAACAAAACACAAAATTTAGATAAGAAAAAACCTACAAATTGCTTGAATGTTTTTTGTTGACTGGAGCGCAGTTGGAGTGCCCTTTGATGGGTGCTTCAGGAACCGAAGGGTGAGTATATGGTCACGTCACTTAGGCAAAAATAGTTGTTGGGTATATAGTTAGTGCACTTATTACTCCTGTAAATGTATAAAATACAACAGTAAGAGGAATATAGAAATGAATGTAATAGGTTAAGAGAAGACATTAATTCTAAAAAGCAGTAGATGGAGAAGGCTTAGAAAAAGAGTAAGAAAAACGGAAAAGAAAAGGCCAGTAATAAAAAAGTAAGATCGTAATTAAAGGACTGTTAATATGTTAAAGTCTAAAGATATCAGGAAGGATAGTATGCTAAACATAAAACACAAAAGCTACTCAAATCCGATGCAATTCAAAATGCAATTCAGAAAATATAATACAATAGCAACACAATTCAAATGCACTACAGAATCAGTTCAGATTGAACAATAGTATTAAAAATGGTCAAATATCACTTGAAAAATGCACAATAAATAATCGGTACTATAAACATGATAAAAATAGTTGAAACATTAGAGCCTGGGCAGCAGTTTACCACATTAAAGATCAACAAAAAAATGCAATCTGATATAAGCAAGATAAAAATGCTGTGTACAAAAGTAACAGAGGAAGCAGATGACATATTATGAGACCAGTTGGGTGAATCTACATTTACACTGGGACTCCTGCCACTACTAACTGTTATGCTTTTGCCAAAAAGAATGCTCTATACTAGTATGCAACAACTAACATCACACTTTCTTGTAGAATGACAGTGTACAAGATTGTTGTTTTACACTATCAACCAGAAAGAGAAAAAAACTAAATAGTACAATTACTTGCAGTTTATTACAATTTGATACATTTTAAAACTATTAGTGGATTCCCACCATTATCATTTGCACATCACCGGATGTAACTAGGCTGGGGAAAAGAGGTAAAAGATGGCACAAGTCACAAGGTAAGGGCTGTTATACATTGCAAGGCATGATGGGAGCTGTAGTATTTGTCAAGGAAGAAGAGAAAGAAGTCAATAGAAATGGCAAAGCAAAGGTAAAGGTAAAGATACTTGTCATGTGATGTAGGCTGATAGAGACGACTGTGAGGCAGAACAGGGATTGGAATCACCTTAACTGCAATACAGGTATTAAGAATCTATAGCCATACAC
This sequence comes from Protopterus annectens, assembly GCF_019279795.1. NCBI lineage: Eukaryota > Metazoa > Chordata > Ceratodontiformes > Protopteridae > Protopterus > Protopterus annectens. The sequence goes on from NC_056729.1 coordinate 799,238,955, forward strand.
TGGCCATACAGCAGCACAGTGGTTTAGTGGTTAACATTGACACCTCACAGCAAGAGGTTCTGTGATTTGATTCTCGGCTGGGATGCCTTCTGTGCAGAGTCACCATGTCCTCCCTGTGTTCAAGTGGGTTTCCTCTGGTACTCCAGTTTCCTTCCACATTCCAAAGACATGCGTCTGCAGCATTTCTCCCCAGGCATCCACTGAAAATAGGCTACGTCCTAGTTGGACTTCCCAATCTACAAATGTTAAAGAAATAAGTTTATCTTCCTGGGACTCTACTGAAAATGGGCATAAATCCAGGTAGGCTATCCCAGTCAACAAATGTAAAATAAAATAAATAAATAAAATAAATAAGTAAATAAATAAATAAGCATGCATGCAGAGTACAGAAATGATAGTACACCTTGAACGCCTGGGATTCTTGCGCAAAAAAGGTATCAGTTAGAGGTAAAAGTAGTTGCAGGAAATTCAAAATAGTAAGCCACTGTGTGTCTTTTTTAAGGTAATCTATCTCAAACTCAAAATTTAGAAAAGGAAAAAACCTACAAATTGCTTGAATGCTTTTGTTGACCGAAGGGCAGTTGGAGCACCTTTTGACATGCTGAGTTTTTGTGGACTAGGAGTAGAGGGTTGTCGGTAAACATTAGGCAGTTGCTACACTGCCTCAGAACACCCATGGTGATCAAGCTGGCTGAAGAAGCTCTGGGAAATTGTCCGTCCATAGTGTTAGGCAAAATTATATGCACAGGAAAATAAGTCAAACATAAGAATGACTAGTGGGTAAGAGGTGCCTTGGTACCTCTGACGCTAGGCTTAGTGTTCCATCTGACAGTAGAGCAGGGCTGTGAAAAACCTCTGGAGGGTTAAAACCAAAATGCTAAGGGAAATTTTAATGAGTAAAACATCTGCGTCTACAAACACCAGTGGTAACCACCGCTCCACAGCAGTGCAAGATGGTGCGCTACATGCAAACAAACATAAACGCGGGGCTTAAATAAAACAAGAAATAACCCTTTTAACTCAAATAATCCAATAAAGGTGCTCTGTCTGAGCTCAAGTCCAATCACCCTCAACTAGATGGGACCCAGATTACACTCTCATCCCACAAGGGTGCAGAAGGGCCTTCACCAACAAAGATGGCTTGAATTTGATGCTCAGAAGTAACAAAACAGACCCAGCAACAACAAACCTGGAAAAAGGCACAGTAAAATGTGGCAAAAAACAGTTCAGACAATTCAGACAGTCGAATGCAAATACAAACTAAAAGTTCAATATAAGAGCAAAAACAGGCACTTATAGTTAGTTGGAGGCAAAGGATGTCTCAGGTCATTCAATATCTCAGTGAAGAGCTGTTCTTAGTACTCAAGTGATACCAAACAGTCTAGATTCAGCAAGTCTGGATCTGGTTATGCTATAAAATGGAGAGGTACTAGAAATTAAAAGTGCATAAAATCACAGTCAAAACATCAAAAAACAGTTTAAATAAAGCAGCAATTCACCAGCAATTCCCAGCTTAGGAGAGTTTCGGAGAGTGACTTCATTGCATCCTCGTTTGAAATAGTCAGTGGTTTGATTCCATCAGGGATAAGTGGGACCGGAATAGATGTTGCTGGGGTAAAGTTGGAACTGATTTTATTCGCCAGTATGTTGGTGATATCCCACAGATTGGAGTAGTTACTGCCATAATCAATATGCTCAAAGCAATTTTGGGTGTTATTTCTTATTTTTCTGAAATAACTAGAAAAGGATTTGGAGCTCTCTTTGGCTTCTGTACCTAGTTTGAGTTCATAGGATGCTTTTATTTCCTTTTGCCTTTTTTGACTTTCTTGTCTAGCTGTTTAATGTTAGATTTTTCTTTTAGATTTTACTGTTTGTTTTTTCTGTGTGACCTTGCTGCTCATTGTGTTAGTAGGCAGACAATGTGGTATGACAGGCAAACTGTGAACAAGAGCTTGAGTAAAGAATATGGGAGTGGACTGAAAAGCTGAAGGCTCACAAGATGGACGTGAGTACAGCTATGACAGTGGTAATGACAGGAAATGGAGGACATAAGAAGAAGCTGAAAAATAAAAAAAGAAGAGAAAAGAGTGGAACAGATTAGCAGCTTCAAGTACCTGGGAGGGATGATTGAGGAGAAGGGAAGAATGATCGAGGAGGCCAAAGTTTGAATTAGGGGGACTGCAGCCAGGCTTCATATTTATGGTTATTGTTTCTTTTAGTCGAATTTGAGTTTTGGTTAATCTGCAAATAGTCAAAATGGAATACAGTTGAACTTTTTTTGTTTGATTGGGTTCTGCATAGACGTCATTATTTGTACATTCTGCATAACCCATGTTAAAGCATGTTTCAATATTTTTGGCTGGAGGGTTTCACTGAGAACAGGCCGTGCCCTACTGCAGTGTGCATGTTAAAGTGCATTCCAGTATTTTGATGGAAGTAGCTTTGATTTTTTTTATATAGTTTTTATCATTTCACAATTGGTTAAACAAGGTACATATATACATATATATATATATATATATATATATATATATATATATATATATATATATATATGTGTGTGTATTTATATAAAATATATATTATATATATATATATATATATATATATATATATATATACACACACACACACACACACACACACACACACACACACACCTACATATATATATATATATATATATATATATATATATATATATATATATATATATAGATTACCTTCATAATGTCGAAAACCACATTTTCAGCTGTTTACTAACTCAAACCACAGTGCCGAAAACACCACCTTGTGAAACCTCAAAATTGTGAAATTGTCACTTTAAAAAATGTCAACACTCAGGAATGTTGACTTGTCCGAAACTAACTCCACTTCCAGATTTCTCCATGAACAGTTTGCAGAGGGGTAAGCCCCCCTGCACTCCCCTGCTACTTATATATACAAACTCTGAGATTGTACTACAGTGACAGAAAGGATACATTTCCTGATCCCCACTGTAGTGCAATCTCCAGTTAAAATGACCAATTCACAACAGTGAATACACACTTACATTTGCTATTGTGAATTCATTTTTTCTTTTGCAAAACTTTCACACATATGTACATTGACCATCTCAGCTACAACATTGTGAAGGTATACATACATATATATCTATATATATATCTATATATATATATATATATATATATATATATATATATATATATATATATATATATATATATCAGATTTTAACACGTAAATGTAACTATAAAAATAAAAAGAGAAAAAGAGGTATAAATAAATAGACAAACATATAGAGAGTGATGCATTTCCACTTTTTTATGACAACTGAGCAAATAAAAACAAACTATATATGTGTGTGTGTGTGTGTGTGTGTGTGTGTATATATATATATATATATATATATATATATATATATATATATATATATATATACATATATATATATATATATTATATATAGATATATGTGTATAAATAAATGTGCGTGTGTGTTTATTAATATTAAGCATTCTCAGTGTGCGGAATCAGTTTGGCAATGTTACACACTCAACAGATTTATGTAGCAAATGTTAGGAATACAGTTAAAAGGTACCAAGCCAGAAAGTCTCACAAGCAGGCTCAGTTGGATTGTACAAGTAAAGAAAATAAAAATCACCGGAACCAGGGCTGTCACACTTAAAAGTTTAATAAATGTTAATATCACACTTTCCCAAGCAGTTTCTTCAGGTATATAACAATTAAAATGAGGTACTTTATTCAAAAGTATAACAATCACACGATCAAACTAATTACGAATCAATCAGAAATTGAAGTGCCAGAGCTCAGTTAACTATATTCCGCAGTAGTAACAGTAGTATGCAATTCAGAAAGAAATTGGCGTAGCTTCGGCAGTACCTTTACCTTTAACATCTTGCCGTATCGTATTAGCTCACTTATTATTATAACCACTCTGCACAAATTCTTTTGTAAGAATATTCATCTGCATTTCCATATTGGTATTTAGGATGTTAATTTCGCCACGCATAACAGCATACCCACTTCCTAAAAGAGGTAGAGACAATTTTGTTACTTTTTCTTCTTCTAATTTGGTCAGAATTAATAGTACCCCTTCCCTTCACCTTCCATCTATGGGTTTTCCTCTTTCAGTACTGGAGTTTTGGGTACTGATCAGATACATGGGTGTTCTTCCAACTGCCCTCCACCTCCTCATAGACATGAGAGGTTAGATAACCATAACAACGGAAACAATACCCACAACTTCAATACCAGTAACAACAACACTTTTTTTTTCTCCATGTTCACATCTTAGAAAACCTGGCATTAGGGGTCAGAGGAAGTGTCAAAATAAATAATTTCCACCCCTTTAGCTGGTAACCCTATGGCTGATAATATTTGTAACCTAACACTGAGCGAAGCATTTAGGTTTTAATATATACAACTATGTCGACACCCAAATTGCTAATTTTTCCTCTCTTCAGCAATGGGTTTAAATTTGTCTCCCACTTTAAATTTGATATCACAGACCTAATTCTTCAGTTAAAACTGTTTACTAGAAAACTGAATTTTCAACTTCATCTTCCAGCTATAATAATCTAGATTCAAGTACGAAAAAGAGTACTTACAGTCCCCCCTACACCCCGAAATGTCCATTTTTGAAAAAAGAATGTGAAAAGAATTTGTATTCACTTTCATTTACTTGTTCCCATTTTGTTTCACAACTTTTATGAGAAAATTGTGTTTCAGAACATAATATCTGAACATTCATTGTGAATCATTAAACCAGACAAAAGGGGTGTTATTGTCCTTGCAGCTAAAATTGACTATGTGAGCCAGATTTCTAGCAGGTTACATGACACAGAAAATTACACCACAGTTTGCTTCAATGAAATCGTCATTGCATGTAAGAAAATTGATTTATTTCTGGAAGATTCTATTATGCAGGTGTCACTATTGAGGACACCTACAACTTTCCCTGTAAACCCCACCCCTTAATATCTGTGGTCTTTGGTATCCCCAAGGTCCAAAAATACATTTTCTGTCCTCCTTATAGATTGATTGTGATAGCTAGGGCTTATAAGACATTCCTTAGCTCTTTTTTGTGTATCATTTACTTAAAAACTGTTAATCAAAGATCAATTATATTTTGAAATATTCTTGGTTCTTCCTCTCCAAGATTTCCTTTCACTTATATAATGATAAATGTAGTTTTTTAATTGTTGACATCATGGATTTATTCACCAGCATTCCCAAGAAATTGGTCTTGAATATTTCACCTTAGCCTTATTGTACTTCACTTGGTTAGACAACACCTTGATTAACTGCACTACTATTTTGATGGAATTTATATTACTGAATAATTTTGTATGTGGTGTAGCTATGATGGCTGCTTGTGCCCCTATCTATATCAATCTTGGCATGTATTGGTGGGAAAAGTGTTTTGTATTTAATTCTATTTACAGCTATTGTTGGCAACTTTTTCTTCATTACCTGGATGTTATCTTCATCCTTTGGACAGTTTCTGACACACACAGGTTGCAGAGTTCATAAACTTTCTCAATAAATCTACCTCTTTTGTGAAGTTTACCCACAACTTCTCTAATTACCAGACTGATTTTCTTGATGTAAACCTATGGAAGGATTACCGCCAACAGTGCTTCCTTTCAAACATTTATAGGCAAAATAGTTTTTTGAAGCACTACTTGCACTTTACAAGCTGTCACCCTTTACATGCCAAGAAAAATATTTTCAAAGGCCAATCAGTGTGGGTTGCTAGAATGTGTTGTATGTTTAAAACTGTCTGGAAAGAAAACACATTTATAAAATGTTCTTGTACAGATGGTGCCTTCAGGAATCATTGTTACCTATTAGAGAAGAAGGTTTAAGGGTTGGGGGACTAGATACCTCCCTTTACTTGGTTCATCTGTGGATTGTGGTATGACACCTATGACCCCCACTCATACAAAAGCAATTATTTTATCAATGCTTTTCTGGTTAAATACAATTCACGTTTTAGGGCCATCAAAGATGATATAGTTAGAAACTGGAACATTTTTAAGGTTGATGACACAGTTTTCAGCACATTGGGGGAAACACCTAAAAAAATGTTTATAAAACAGGAAGGAACATGAAAAACATTTTTAAAAATGCTATTGTTTTCCTTGTAAGAACTCTTTTGAGTACTCGGAAATGTGGTGCTTGTACCCAATGTCCATACATTTTGGAACAAGTAACAATAGTTTTGGATAACCATTGTAACTTCAAGGTTAAACTAGTTTGTGGTAACTGTCTCACTAAAGGTATAATTTACATTATTTGCTGTCTCTCTTATTCATGTTTATATTTTGGGAAAACAGAGATGCAGCTAGAGAAAAGAATACACAAGCAAAATTATGACTTGTTGAGAGAAAGCAAAGCTAGTTCCCTTTACAGACACTCTATTTCCTGCACAAAGTTTGACAAATTTCATTTGATATTTTAAAATCTTTTCCAAGGAATGAATGCAGGGGTCTCTAGGAACTACTTTTAGAACAGATATATATTTATTTTTGGCAAATAAAGCTAGATGCATCTGTTCACCCTGGGATTAACTCATTTATTTCTATTATTCCTGCCCTTAATTTAAAATCATTGACACTTTAGTATGCACAGCTTATTTAATTTTTTTATTTCTTCTTTTTTATATTTCTTAATGCAACTATATACTTTTTTACTTACTTAGCATTGTATTCATACTGTACATTATGCACTTTTCAGCAGAATATATTTTTTGTACCACACTTAGATCTTGACACAGGTCCAAATAGATGTTTTAAGTAATCAATTTTTTTTATTTAAATGTATTGTATTTCATTGGAAGATGTAATGGTCATATGATTCTTCCCCTATTTTTAATTTGTCTTTTGAAAAATTTTTGGTTCTGATTATGACCCTTTAATGCACTTGAGAAGAAAGCGCTAATACAAGTTTTACTATATTTTATTATTTTTTAATAAAACTGAAGTTAAGTTCCATATTTGCAGCTTTATTTTCATTATTTCCTGATGTGCTTGGTCATTCTTCGCATTGAGAAACTACTGAATATAAGCGGCGGTTGAAAAGAAGCAGTTTTTCCAGTCTCCCAGCATACTACATGAGGTCTTTGTGTTTCACTGAGTCTTCTTCTGAGCTCCATGGGCAGCCCCTTGGCTTTGGTTTCTGCGGTATGAATTTCAAGCATGGCAGTGTGGTTGGGTGATACCATTCTGAACAACGGAAGGGCTGAACAGCTTTTGACCACTTCCGCTGCTTTTTCTTTTTTGTCTTCTGATGGCAATTTGAATGTGCCTAACAGATCTTCTCAAGGAGATTTAGTCCAGCTTATTGTGTTATTGTCAAACAATTACTTATTTGCACATTCAGTTTTGTAAAATTACTTCCTCCTTTTCCTCAGCTACTTAGTCTTCTTTTTAGCTGCATGGATACACACTCGGCTTTGGTTTCTGAAGTTCACTTTTTTTGTATAAGCTCATCTACATGTTTTCCATAAAAAAGTTTTTGAATTCCTGTAATAAAGTTTCCATTGTGTTCTATTCCCATCTTTACCAAATTTTATATCTAACACAGAAATTCCTTTCATTGTAAATTATGAACCTGGCATTTTTACTATATCTCCCATTCCTTTGCTTTTATCTTTATTTAGAGACCTACTTATTTTTAAACAATAAATTGGAGTTCATTATTACAATAATATCATCTGCATGTGTCATTAAAACTGTAATCTCTACACCTACAGTGGAGAGTTTGTTGCATCTAATGTGGAGGGTCGAAATGACAACAATTCAAGAACATATTGAAAGCAACCTTAGAAAATGATTGGTATCAGCCTTCTTTAAGGTATGCCTCAAACATTACAAAAAAAGGGACTTTACCCAAGGAGATTAACGGAATGGGCAGAACACATAGCCAGACGACATGGCCTTTCAAAATTATTTAGAGAGGTTGATTGTTGATTCAAAAAAGTAAAGAAAGTGAGTACATGAGTAAGTAGATTTTTTTGTGTGTGTATACAGAATAGTCATAGAGACACAATGGGAATAAAAACTATTTTGATACAGCAATATCTGTTCCCATATGCAACCAATTCTTTTTAGGCTTTGGCAGGCATCTGATTTACAAATGAAGGGACTTGAATGAAAGTCATCAAGAGAGAAACTAGATTGCCATAAAAGGCTTGTTCTAAACTACATTTGGGAGAGGATTATACATGCCTTCCTGAGAAGGGCAGAAGGAAGGGTAGACAGTGATAGCTGATGGAAACACAATCCATGGTGATGCTTATTGCTACAGTTTTCTTTACTTCGTGGTCTCAAAGTATTTTTGATTCACCATCCCCTTTCATCCCCTTTATTAATAGTCTAAAAGAGAAATAGAAGTATGGCCTAGTTTGTTTGTTTGTCTTTCGGCTTTTCCCGGTAAGGGGTCGCCACAGCGCAGCTCCAATCCGCTAATGATTGACAGTAGATTTTTACGAAATGCCGAGGTGCCAGCTCGATGCCCAACCTTCAACGAAGACATGCCCATTTACGCACACATATCTTTCGAACGCTACACAACCACGGGGAGCATATGCAGACTCCACACAGAAGGCACTCCCAAGCCCAGCCGAGAATCGAACAAGAGAACCTTTTGCTGTGAGGTAACAATGCTTTCACTGTACCACCACGGCTGCGGAAGTATGGCCTAGTAATCTAATAAAAGGCAACCTAGCAGCAGCACACAAAAAAAGAAAGCTATTTTGAAAGGGTGTGAAGGTTGCATCATCTACCTAGTGCTATCCCAAATGAAGAACATATTTGGCAAGTTGGCATTTATTATTCATTTAGATAAAATTATTTAGGCTATATAGGAAAAAAGGATTACTTTCAAATATATTAAATACATTTATTTGCAATGAAAAATCGAAAGCCCAATGTGTTGATTTGGTCTTTCATAATGGGAAGGCTGGTTTAGAAATATGCCAAAGGTTTAAAAGATATGGAAATGGCAAGAAATACTGTTAACAGCCATATGATCAGGCTATGGCATACACTCAGATTCATAACTATGGCACACCTAGATTGGGAAAATAAGAATCTAGAATAGATTAGGACAGATGTTGTTCAGTTTTTTGACCATGGAATGATCTTCATCAATTCATATATTCAGTTGCTATTAGAGGATTTAGAGGAGTTTAGAGGAGTAAGATAGGTGTAGCAGATGTGGAAGCAAGTCAAAGGAGAAAAGCAAAGGGAGTTTGCAAAGAGTGGAAATGGACGAACTGGCCACAATTTTTGTGAAATTGGAATTTGACTTAGTGGGTGGAAGGAGTGAAGTAGGAAGGTATGAAGGAGGATAAATTTACATCCTCTCATTGTACTGGAAGAGGGTATGGTTTTCCCACCCATGTTTATAATATGGGGGTGTGTGAGCTGTTGCTTCCATTTACGGGCTGATGCCACAACAAAATTCCCTATGGACCAATGTAGTCAGAAGTTAGCAGACCCATTTAATTGTATGGCCATGGTAAAGTATTTCTCAATATGACTAACAACTCCTTACATTTGATGATGAGGTTAGGGTCAAGTTGGGATGGCCTACCCTTACAAATGGCTTATGGATCCCATTAATGATGTAAAGATGTGAATATGGGTAGGGAGATACCCCTCCCTCCCTACATGGCTAAGTGAGAGTGAGAGTGAAAAGTTATAGTTATGCCCCTTTGAGGCAGCTCAGAATTTGTTGTAACAGAGCTGATAAGGTTAGAATGAATTGATAGTATTCTGCTTTGAGCAGGACATGGGCTGCCATTAATATAACTGGGGACGTCATATGCCTGACTGCCCAGAATTGTTAGCAAACAAGTTAGAGTTAATTGTTTGGCATAATGACATCATAATGGAATCTGGAACAAAATAAAAAAAAAATGTTAATTTTATGTTCAAAAATGGGGAAAGGGGTCGAGGATGGAAATATAAGGACATAAAAATATATGATGACAAGTGAATAAACAAGCCTAAATACTGGTGATTTTTTTTTATTTTACATATAATGTATGGCTAAAAATACAACTACGCAAGGGGATTAATTTCTATGAAGGATGTCAGTGGCAGTTGGAATGCAGACATGAAGGATAATCTATAGTTTACAATGATGTAGGCTATGTTAGAGGCTGAACCATTCTGCATTTGTAGGTTCAAAAGTCCTTACTAAGCTTACAGCCAAAAGAGATCACCAAAAAGTTCAGCCATAACACCCAGTATTGGTGGAGAACTAGTCGTGGGTCCCAGTTAATAGATTTTCTACACGTATTCCTGGTGAAAATTTGTGATCACTCATCCAGTCATCTAGACTAATTTTAAAGGTCGTTAGGCAAAAACTCTGCTTGACATTTAAGGCAATCTATTCCAGAAATTGGGTATATTTTGGGTTAGGTATCTGTCAAAACTTCTGGTTTTGTTGATTTCATTGTTTAAGATCTATAGAACAAGTATTTGCTTTACCATTTATTCTGTTTAGGCAAAGGACTTCAAAGAGTGCTGGCTTGTTCATAACACTGAAAGCTAAGCAAAAATTACCCCTCCGGGGTAGCATAATGGTTAAAATGTTCACCTCATAATCACAAGGTGCAAAGTTTGATTCTCATCCTTGAAAGAGGAAACTAACTAGGCTTTAAATGGCCTGCAAGGGCAACTAGCATAGTACCTACCTATGAAAATAAAGAATCTGTATGAAATTGAGTAGAGTTACAGACCTTCTAACCTATTAGAGTGGCTAAGGATGCTAAGATCTGAAATCCTTTTGGTGAGAAAACATCTAGCTGGTTTAAGTGGTCAGTGCAGTATACATGTCAAAGGGTGCATTATTATTATTATTATTATAATAATTATTATTATTATTATTATTTATTTATTTATTTATTTATTTATTTATTTATTTATTTTTATTATTTTAAATTTATTAACCAGGATTGTCTGACTGACCAAAAGCCCTTTTTCAGCAGACGCCCGGGGAGAAAAGCTCCAAAACTTAGTTACAAAAACTATAACCATTACAAACACAGTTAACATTATAATCATTGATAATAAAACTTGTAGAACAGATTATCATATATATGCAGTTACAATTATCTATAAAAATCTATATCTATAAAAATGTTATGAAAAATACTGCAGCAGAAGGAAAGGAGACAGTGTTAGGTAAAAAGTGATGAAGTAGACTAGTTTAAGTTGTAAATGTTTTGGTATAGAGGAGAAGAAATGATGGTAAGACAGAGGAAGTCAGGTTTGTTTTTTAGTGAAGGTATATTCAAGGAGGCTGAAAACAGGTACAAATCCAGTGACTTTTTAAGTACTCCTTAGTGGCTAGTTTGAATACTATAGGATGTGAAAGTGATATAAGTTCTTGTGGGAGTTTGCTCCAAGCAATAGAGGAATGGTAGCTGTATATAATGGCTCCTATTTTGGACTTGGGCTTGTAGATTTGTAAAAAGTCTTGGGTAGAGCTCCTGAGTAGTCTGGATGGGACATAATGGGAGATTATGGTGCCTACTGCTGGACAGTAGGATGGTAAATACATAATGGAGTGTATAATTTGGAGCTGAGAGAGGAGTAGGAGGAGTGGTAGTTTGTAGGTTTGTTGTGCAGCAAATTTGGCTATTTTGTGATAGGTTGATTTGAATTTGCTAAGTAAGGTGAAGTTAAGATTTGTGAGTATTGGGGAGCAGTATGCTAGGCATGGCAAAAGATAAGCATGGGTGACTGTGGTTCTAGATTCAGGGGTTAGTAATTTTTTATTTCTGTAGAGAAGTCCTAGTTTTTGATGAGTTTCCCTGATACAGTTATTTATATGGAGGTTGAATTTTAGCTCATCATCAATGGTTACACCAAGGAGCTTAGTACTAGAGTCAGCAAATATGAGAGTGTGATTTAGTGATTTTATTTGAAAAGTAGATTTGATATGAGTAACAGTTTTAGGGAGAAAGAGTAAGAGACTATGTTATTATATTCAGTGATAGATCTAATGAGGAATAAAAAAACATGATTACAACTTCTATGGATATTGTGAAGATGGCACAAAGGATAAGCCATACAATGTAGACAGATTTTCTAACCATGACAAAGATATGATGGTCAATGGCACTCAGAATACAGCACTCGGTTTAGAACTCAGTGACAGCATTGTCAAGAACTATACTGTAGACTTCAGAAGAGTGTACTAGTAGCCATTTGTTCATTCTTCCTTTTTAAAAGTAAGCCTTTCAAAAGAGGTAAAAGGGGGACATTAAAATCAGAATTAATTAACAGTATGTGTGCAATGTACGAGTCCTATTACTCATATCAGTTATGACTTCTCTGGATTACATGTCTTAAAATTAATACATCATGGATCATTACTTTGCAGGTAACCATAAACAAGTTACAAAATGCTGCTGTGCTATAATTTTAATAATGACCAATGACCTTGAAGGTAAAGAGACAAAATTACTATTTGCTACTGAATTCTAAAGGATAAAAACAGCAATGTTGTAGAGAGCTGCTCAAAAGTAATCTAGCAGTAATGGGACTAATAATCAATTCTTATGTGTAAATGTTATACATATTTTTAATACTAAGTCCTAACACAACAAACTGTTATCATAATGTTGATTTCTTTGTTTTCCGAATAAAAATGTATGCTCTTAGCCACCATATTTATCTTTGACCTCCAGGTTTGGGCTTTCTACTACTGTTCTACTTAGCATCCATTACTTACATGAATAAAGCCCCATGGCATTTTGTTGTCATGCATCTGCTCTATAGAATACATTTCTCTAAGTCAGTGAATTGCATTCAGTTTTGGCATCTTGAAATTTTCCAGTTTGAAAATTGCAGATGAATATCAGTGATGCTGACATAATTTAGGCATAATTCTATTTTTAAATTGTATTTATGCACTGATATAGTTATGTAATGATATAGTTATCTAGCGGTATTTCTCTTTGTGCAATATTCTAATTTAAACTGAAATAATTTGATGCACCTTAACTTTGGATACAGTGAATAAAAGGTAAAATGGATGATCCTAGAGTAAACAATATCTACATTTGATAATGTAATAAAGAGCAGTTTTCTCTTGCTCCATTTCAATTAAATATGTTTCTGGTTCACTGATCAGTAACTCATAATATCTGCTTTGGGCATTATCTCTCTGACTGAAGCTGCAGTCATTTTCTGACTGAGAACATTATCTCAGCTGCACACTTCATGACAAAGTAATATCTGCAAGACGGATAAAGAAACAAAGGGAAATGATGCTGTCTTACAGCCCAAGAGAAAAGCTGGAAGCAAAGTCTTATCTCAGATTTGTGTATGACAGATAGATTGGCTTACTGTTAGGTGACTCAAGAAGGAAGTAGGTGCGTGGATTCCAAAGTAATACTAAACAGATAGAGACCATCGGGGGGGGGGGTAATATGCTCAGTACAGATATAAGATTATGAGATAGCAACATAATAATTGTCACATACATTGGAGTTAAGTACATATACTGTGAAGATGAACAAATGAAAAGACATTGGACAAGAGTGGCCTATACTCAAAACCTTTAGTGAAGACTGACTATGCCTGCTGTTCACATGATTCACTTACACATTAGTGCTAGGTCACTTTAAACCACTAACCCATTTCACATATTAACTCATATGGGAAATCTCCCTTACTTCAAGGAAGATTTATATCCCTTACTTACACATACATACAATGATATAAACATATTGTAGCCTGTCGTTGTGATTTGTAAGTCATGTAATTATACATTTGAAGAATGAAGCACAAAATGATAAAACTGATAACAATTTCAAAACTATTTGCAGTTATATACAGTGTCCATATGAAAGTTTTGTTTTTGTTTTTTTTTTTTTCACTTGGCCAATCATAAGTAGAACAAATTTAAATTGTAAGGAGGATGGAACTGGCACACATTTTGCACAGAATTGTATGACCGGATATTGGTGGAACGTTTTACTGGACAACATTAGATATAATGGAAAAAAAGAGTTTGAACATGTGAACTTGCTGAACCTATCAAGTCTTAAGTAATATTTTCAGACTCTTTGTTCTCCTTGTTGGTAGGAATTACTTGTTAGTCCTGACTCTAATAATGCAGACAGATGCTTTATGATTATGTGGTAAACCTGTAAACCAGTAGCTGTTATCAAATACAATCTTGGCAGACCTAAGTCTTCTACCATGTTTCTGCATTTTTATACTTCATAGTTCTTAACTCTTGAGTCTGTTTTCATTTCTCAAAATAGAATGATTTTATCAGTTTTGTCAGATTAAAACTTTGTTGTATTCTTTTTCTTGCAGTAAATACAATAGACACCTTACTGTAAGGAACTACAAGCAAAACATAAGTTTAAATTTTCATTTGAGAATATCACAAATCCTGCACAGAAATCTTACATGTGGCATCACTTGTTCTACCTGTGAAGATGCAATGGAGCAAAACGCGGTAGCAAGAATTCATTCATTGTAATTGCCCATGCCTACGCTATACCATAACTAGGGTGGGGTGAAAGGGGTTGCTTCTAAGGGGGCAAGCTTTTATGGGGCATAATCAGCAGGTGTCAATAGGGCACAAATGTAGTATAGGTATTAATTTTTTTTAGGCAGCAAGGATGTTAATGCATTGGCAGCCCTGGCTAAATCATTGAAGTGCTCTGTGTATGTTGATTTAACCATAGCAAGCTGCTTGTTACATTTATTGCAAGCAGCTTGGATCAGCAGAAGCTTTGTTTTGCTCCACAACTATGAGTTGAAGTGGTGACACATGGGGGAGATGCAACGAGTGGCAGTTTTCCTAAGTAAAGTTATGGGGCTAAGTATGACAGATGTAACATAGAGGAATGCATTTTCATAGTTAAATAGGAATAATGATTGTTTCATTTGGGCAAAAAGGCTTGCAAACATGACATTATCATGTCTGGAAAAGTAAGATATAATGAGAGGATATAACAACTTCACTTTTCAACAAACATTAGTGGTTAAGAAGTTATCTATAAAACTTCCAGTCCATTGTTAAGTTAATCCATTTAATATTCTTCTCACAGTATTAGCTATATGTTTTAAAGTGCTGGAAAACAAAACACTAAATCAGGATGTGCATAACTATTATTGCAAACTTAGAGCTGAGAAGAGGATTCAACCATAAATGTTAAGTCCCAACACTTTAAGAATATCCAACTTAACTCTACAGGATACCCGCAAAGATTCTGGCAAGTTATTAAATCTGTAGTTAACTAGAATTTTTTTTTCAAAAAAATGCCAAAATCAGTTATGCCTCATCCTAACCAACTACATCAACAAGTAACTATCTTGCCAACAGAACTTTTATAATCAAATATGTAGATAGCATACCTGTGTTAGGATCTGTAAATAAAGGCATTACCTACAGTTCAGGCTTTGGACCCATATTCAATTACCTTCATTGAGATTTAACCAAAATCTGCATAATATATGCAGATGACATTGTTTTTACTGTAGCTAGGAACCAAGCAATTTTCATCAATACAGACATGCAAAAGCAATATGGAATTGGCTAGTTATAAATAGATGTTTAATCAACATGTCCAAAGCAACAACTATGTTACTGAGAACAGCACAGATACCCAGACTTATTATCCCTTTAAATGTCACTGATCCCTTTGACCCCCTCCACCTTCCAAGCACAACTACCAAAAATATCTTGATGTAATCATTTTCTAGTTACTAAGCTTACCAAATACATACACACACACACACACACACACACACACGCACGTAAGTAAGGTAATTAACCAAATAAGTCTCCTACAAAATATCCAGCTTTCTTACCACAGAGACTAGATGTCCCATTGCTATTAATGTTCTAATACTCAGATTGTGATACACACTCTTTATCATAAAGGCCTACTCTGTCCTGAATATTTCTTTAATCCAAGCAATAGAAAGAAAAATACTGAAGTTTATATACAGTGACAATTCTAATGAGCAGCATTGTACCACCTTTCAAAAAGAGAGACGATTGTCAATTGTCACCCTATTCACTTTCCTACAACTCTTATCTTTAAATTGCTTTTTGATAACTGCTGTCCTCCATGAAAATATTTAATACAAATCTGTGAAGCTACCCATGCACTAAGAGCAAGCCGTTATTTAAGGTAGGCCAGACCTCCATTTACATTTACCACTTCTGAAAGTGTTTTTGGCAAATTTGTACCAGATTGCTGGAATGCAGTCCAGGAAAACATCACAACTGTGTCTGATCTGAACAGTGTTAAAACTCAGCTAAAATAAAGACCTTACTGAATAGAACAAATGTAAATGTAACAATGAACCAGGTTAAGCTTCTTGCAGTACAGGTAGATTAGCACTCCTGAAGTTTCAACCAGAGTCCTTAAGATGAATAGTCATTTGCAAATTATCACAGAGTTATAGGATATTTCTATAAACATATTTCTACTCTGTGTACCAACTATGTTATTGACATGATGATTCCTTTTTAGAGCAAAAACCACTGCTATACTTAGACATGTTCTCTTTTTAAAGCATTAACTTTATATTATATTTTGCTGTTACTGTACAAACTCCTGCTAATATGTTCCTGCATAATATTTATGTATATTGTCTTGCCTTCTTGGTGTAGGTTATTGCTGAAAGGTATTGTAAGACCAGCCTGCCTACCTGGTAAACAGATAATAATAAATATGTGAATACATTGCTAGGTTTACACTGAACTTACAAGCCATGCTTCTACAAAGACAATAATGTCTCAGGAAGTATAATGTTTTGCTTGCCAATTTTTAGGATGACTAAGAGAAGTTAATGTTCAGACTTCATTATAATCTCCATACCATAGGTTTTGTTACAGAATTTTTGAAACCAATGACTATGGCTACTATCTTTTTTCTAAGTACATTAATGGATTTGTGCATCTGCTGGTGCTCCAAACACATTAGTTATTGGTCTCTCCTGTTATAATAGTACTGGTCCAAAACTTTGCTGTCTAGCATCTACCTGTAGACCAGTAGTTTACATCATATTATAAAACATAAGATAGTTATAGTAACTAAATATTTCAGCATCTTGAAGCTTCTTTCTTGTTCCATTTATGAAAAACTTGCTGGACCATGTTCTAATAGCTTATTGTATAGTACTCTGAAATCTGACAAACTGGGAGAGTTACTTCATATTGCCTAGGAAGTGCATCACAAGTCTACTTCAAAACAATAAATTCCTTCTTACCCGAATCCAAAATTATCAAAACGACATCACTGAACTTGCAAAACATCGACACAACATATTACCAAAGTTTTTTATAGGGAAAACAAACAACAAACAACATAAAACAAAAAAACAAAATACATCATGTCAAACCCACCCAGGTGGGGGGCTATGCCCACCACACACTCCCCTAACTAAATATACCAACTCTAGGATTACACTATGGTGGAAAAAGGGCAAATTTCCCATTGTTGGCCAACTGCTTGTTTTCCCTGTATAAAATGTTAGCGATACCTTTTGTAGGTGTTTTAGAACTTTGGTGATGTCATCCCGCTCATGTTGGATTCAGGTAAATGTGGATTCGATCATTTCAAGTATCACAGATAATTTATCATATGCTTCTGCATGTGTACAATGTGAACAATTGCATTGCCTAGTCGGTCTGTGGTTTCAAGCTTTTTTCTGATAAAACATAACCTTGTTTTTCATAATCATTACAGAGATTTGACATATATTCTGCCATTGTACCTCAGAGTAACTAGCAACAAGACAACTATTTATTTCCAGTTTGGTGATGTAACAAGCAGGAAAGGCATAGATTATTTTGTCTAGCAGATTTATCCCTTCAGCTGCAGCTGATTTTTGCTTTTACAAAACTTCTGGAGCTGAGGTGATCCCAGATAGAAGTTTCTTGAATGGTATCTGTTTAGAACTATATTAAATGTACATAGCTTGGAATAGGTCTCATCTGGTTTAGTCAACCACATCCTCTGTTTAGCATATAGAGCTGTTTAAAACTTTACAGTTGAGATAGGGGGTACAACGTCTTCTTTTGATTTGAATGGATTATGTTCATCTTTTATTAATTTATTCAGATCTTGCATACATATCCATATTTTGACCTGGTTTGTGACTTGTATCATACTATTCATTCATTCTTATTAGCCATGTGCCTGCCTATTTCTCTAGTGGCTTCCATGAATCTTGACTGAAAGAACCTAGCCAAATTTGAGGTTGCATTCCTGCAATCAAATCCATCCTGTGAGCATCCCTTACCTACATCACACTCTATACATATTAAATTATCATATGCTAAGACGATAAAACATTCCTCACTTAAGCAGGGGCAGACTAGTACGTGAAAGTCTCAAAATAAATTATGCACTGCAACAGCAATTTGTGACAACACACCTCTGAGTCACCATGAAACAGCTCTTTCCAGATGAGATACATTTGTTCAGTCTTCAAACATGAAGAGAAATCTATTTGTAAATGTTGACTCAACAGCTAAGTGCACAGATTCTTTACTGAAAAGGCTGGACAAAACAAGTTGACAGTGAGCTGTTTGTCAGGAGCCAAGATTGCCAATGCTAGAAGGGCCCTCAGGCCCTAAACACAGACAAATATGAGTACAATGTGTTGTGGCCCATATTGAGGTAAATGACATGGCACACAGAACCCTGAAGGATATGAAGAAAGACATACTGTCATAAATGCAGGAAAGACCATAGTATTGAGTGAAATCCTTCCATCATCAGCAATGATGCTGAAGTATAAAGAAAATATGACTGACTTTAACAATTAGTTAAATACCTGGTGTCATACTATGGGGACCCAGTATGTGTCAGCATGGCGTGAGATGCTTGACAAACACTGTTACTTCACCATAGATTGCTCTTTCATACTGATAAAAGGTTTTGCAGCTACCATTGTGTCAAAAATTCTAAAACACCCTGGACCAGATTGTTAAATAATTATTACAAAACAGAGTGTTTTGAACTATTTATTTATTTATTTTACATTTGTTAACTGGGCTAGCTATTTCCATTTTCAGTAGAGGCCTGGGGAGAAAAGCTCCAATAGTAACACAGCAATATAGTAACACACAAATATGTCATGCAGTATTATGCAAAGAAAGGATGTTAAAATAATTAAATACAGAGTATTAATGAGAGGACAATGGCATTTGTTACTTCTAATCTAACAGGATAGGGTAAGTCACTTTACAGTATGAAATCTGAGGTAATATACAGAACATTCAAATTTACATTCAGGACATAACTTAATTAATTATCTAGTAATAGTTCCTACTTCCAGAGGGATATAGAAGTATTGATTGGAGAGAGGAGACAGTATAGAAGTAGCGGTAGAGAAAGCAGAGAATTAGTCAGGGTTGCAACAGGGGCATAACCAGTGTGTCTTGAGATGTTTATTGAGCCTTTGTTTAAAGAGCGGCAGGGAGGGTTGTAAAGTTAGATCAGGTGGCAGAAGGTTCCAGTTTTTTCCAGCAGTATTGGAGAACAAGGAGTCACCAGCCAAGTTATTAGACTTGCTTATGCTAGCAAGAAGTTTGCTAGAGGAGTGTAAGGAGTTGAGTTTACTATAGGGGGTAATAAGGTTGGAAAGTATATGGGTATTGTTTGGTTGGTAAAATATCTTATGAACAATGGTAAGTTGGGAGAGTATCAAAATGTTTTTTAGTTCGAGCCAGTCTAGTTGCTGAAGTTTCTGACAATGGTGAGTTCTAAATGGGTTCCCAGTGGTGAATCTGGCTATATTATTATAGGAGCTAGCTAGTTTGATGAGATTACTTTTTTAGGTTAGTATATATGGGTGAGGCATAAAGAAGAGTCGAGATTAAATGGGAGTGGGCAATTGTAGTTCTGGATGTAGGAGTTAAGAAGTATTTTATTCTATATAAGGAGCCCATTTTTCTATGTACTGTTTTAATGGAGTTATTAATATGGTTATCAAAGGTGAGGTTATTGTCAATTGTGATTCCTAGCAGTTTGGCGGTAGAGTCTAGGCATATAAGGGTGGCATTACTGGATATGAGTCAGAAATCTATAGTGGGGACTTGCTGTTGGGTGTAAAGAGTAAGAGCTTGGTCTTTTTGGTGTTCAAAAGGAGAACCAAGCCTCAACTGTGTTGAATACTTTCTGGGTTAGAGAATGTAGTTCAGTTATAGTGTTGGCAGAGCAAATGAGTGTAGAGTCATCCACATATTGTATACAGGCGGCTTGAGGGATTGCTACATGTAGGTCATAGATGAATAATGAGAAAAGAAGAGATCCTAGAATGGAGCCCTGAGGGACTCCAAGGGAGATGGGCAGGTGGGAAGATAGCTTATTTTCCCAGAGAACTGCCTGTTGCCTATTGTTAAGGTAGGACTTGAACCAGAGTACAGCCTTGGTGTCTAGAGAGAGGGATTCAAGGGTCTGTATGAGTACGGGGTGGTTTACCATGTCAAAAGCTTTTGACAGATCAATAAAGAGTGCTGAAGAGAGGCTATTGTTACTACAGTTACAGTTGATGGAGTCGGTGACAGAAAGGAGTGATGTGGTGGTACTATGAAATGGTCTAAAGCTGTGTTGGCAGTTAACTAAGATGTTGTGTTGGGTTAAGTGGTTTATTAGCTGATGGTGAATGCATTTTTCCATAACTTTAGCTGAGTGATAAGAGAGCTATGGGTCATTAGAGTTACCACCTTTGTGTAAGGGGATTATATGGGAGATTTTTCAGATGTATAGGATGATTCCCTTGTTTATGGTTCTATTTATAAGGATGGATATAGGATAGGCAACTGATTTAGCTGCTTTTTGCAAGTATTCTGATGGTAGCTGGTCTGCAGAGGGGGTACATGGCTTAAGATTTTGGATGATTTTTAGTATGTAAGTAGTAGAGGTGGGTTGTAGTTGGAAGGTTGGTGGAGTATCAGGTAAAGAGACAGGGAGACTAGTGTTGTCTGTGGATAGTTGATGGGCTAGGATTGTATGGTGTCAGTAAAAAAGCTATTGAAGGCGTTGACAGTTTGCTGGGGGCTATTATTATCAGCTCTTAGTGGAGATGGTGTGCTAGAGTGCCCAGCGTGTAGGAGTCTATTTATGCTTGACCAGAATTTTTGAGGATTATTATGGTGGGTTTGCTGTAGTTTCCAATAGTAGTTCTTTTTGTCAGTGAGTATGGCTCTTTTTGTAATATTTCTTAACTGTCTAAAGGATTGTTGCTCAGAGATAGTTCTGGTAGCTCTCCACTTAGCCCAAGATTTGTTCCTCAGCATTATCTTTTGTGTAGTATCTTTTGACAGCCATGGGGCTGTCTTAGACTTCAATCTAATAGACCGTTTGGGTGCGTGTTCATCTAGGATTGTTAAGAATTTAGAGATGAAGTATTTAACATCCTCTTTGAATAGGAGATTTTTTAAAGGGGTCCAGTCACAGGCATTAAGTTCATTTTTGAAAAAAATGTAGGGTTAAAGTGTTTCTGGGACCGTGATATCCTATACATGGGGGAGTTAGGAATACCGTTTTTTTGTCTTATAATGTAAGTTAAAATAAGATCACTTACATCATCAGGCAACATTCTAACTTTATAACTTTGTTGCTGTCTGTTAATAAGAATCCGATCTAAGATACTCTCTTTTTTGTTTGGTTTGTTAATTCTAATACTGGTGGTGATAGTTTGACTGATTCCATACAGATTAATATGTGAGGAAGGGTTGTCAGTATTGACATACTTCCAGTCAGTATTGAAGTCACCTAGTATAATTGTTTCTTGTGGGTAAGTAGTTGATACCCAGTTTAGAAACTCCTCTATTGTAGTGCTATTATTATCAGGAGATAGGTAGATGCAGATGATGTTTAGGGTTTTACTGGTATTGAGTTGAAGTCTAGAGATAAGGATGTCTGCCTTACTATCTTTGGGAGGGATATAGGGTATTGAGGAGATCTGTAATCCAGTTTTAAACAGAAGGGTTACTCCTCCACCCTTGCGTTTTGTATGATCCAGTATCAATATATTATAACCTGGGGGAATAATCTCAATGTCCTTAGTTCCTGGTTTTAACCATGTTTCTGTAAGACAGAAGATATTGAAGGAATGACATTCAAGAAGGGCATGGAGATGGGCAACTTTGTTGTTGATACTGCAGATATTAAGATGTCCTATTAGTAAGGAGTTGGAAAGACTGGACAAGGTAGGTAGGGTAGCGGGAGTGGTGCTGTGAGTTGTTATTGTGGAAACATAGGTTGGGTCTGTGTTGGGGTGGATGGCACCATCTTTTAAGGTGGGAGCTTTTAGCCTAGAAACTCGGTCATTAATGTAGCTAGTTAGATATTTTAATATCCTTGCAGTGGAGTTATGGAATTTAATATGTGCAAGTCGATGGTATTTGGCTAACAGGTAGCAGGGAATGGATGTGATATTTATTTGAAGTTGGGTAAGGGTAGAATTTTGAATGGCTGTTTGTTTTGGAGAGTAGATAAAGTGGAAATATTTCACCTTTTCAAAGGAGGTGAGGAGATAGGCAGTAGTGAGGACTGGTATAAGTATGGCTATGAGTATTAACTTAGTTTGGAGAGCTTTATGTGTTGTAGGCATATTACAAGTATTATCTGTGCAACTTCAACAAGGTTGCTAGTACAACTGCAAAAGAGATTGGGCTGGGATAAGAGAGAAGTCAAAATGGTAGATGGTAAAGTTTTAGAAGGAAGGAATTGTAAAGGGAGAAGAATAGGGAAAAGTACTTAGGGTGAATGTACTGGAGAAAGTTGCAGTAAGGAGATAGGTGATAGAGGAGGGGTGTAGCTAGGTTATCTAGGTTGGTTGAAACTGAGGATAGGTGGGGTAATGGTGAGGGTGTGGTTTAGGAAGTATAAGTGTAGGACCACTGGCGGTGGGTGGGAATTGGGGGCAGGGTAGGGGAGCGGAGTGAGCATGCAGGGCGAACAGAGCGGGTAGAGACAAGAGCAGAGTTAAGCTGAAGAGGAACAATCAGTGAAATGCTAATTATTGAAGGAAAATTTAGTTGAGGGGAAGTGTAGAGTCAAGGGATACAGTGATAGTGACAGTAGTAGGATATCTGGCTGCTTTCAGTGAAAGTATGGTGAAATAGAGTAGAGTAATATTGGATGAAAACATTTAGATATCAGACTTATAATGTAGTTATATCATAAGCTAGTGGAATAAGCTTATAGAAGGAAGGACTGGATGAGGATGCCACCTAGTGGACAGAAATGTTATTCTTACATTAGTTGTATATGGAAGATGGAATAACCTGGGATGTAGGGAGGATATAGTTACAGTAGAAGGAGCTTATACTAATGGACAAAAAGGTAAGTTGGTTACAAGGTTAGAAGGAGCTTATACTAATGGACAAAAAGGTAAGTTTGTTACAGAAGGTATATAGGGGATGTGGCTGCTGGTTGTCCTAGCTGGGAAGCGTGCTTTAGACCACCTGAAAGTAGTAGTTACAGACTTAAGCTTTACAGACAGTTTTAGTAGAAAACATACTTTCTTGCTACCTTTACTGAAAAGGTACAGAGGTATGAGGCAGTATGATGAGACAGCAGGAAGTTTGGAAGGGGTCATTAGTCATCAGGCAGGTAGAATTCTGTATCCTAGTACAGGATAAGTAATTTGAGGCACTGGGAACTTTGGGCAAGATAAAAAAAAACTGTAGTGGAGAAAAAAACAAGGTTTTAGAAAAACTAGTAGAGACAAAGTGTCTACACATTTAAGATAAAATATCTTATCTACATTCAGTCAGTAATGCTATAAGTTGAAGGATAAAATAACAGGCTACCTAGTCATTCCATTAAGTTACACAGGTGCTTGTATTTAAACAGGACACTACTTAAAAGCCATATATAGACTTATAAACTGGGTTCACAGTACTTCAGAACAAAATAGGTAATGCAAAAAATTCTGTATTTCACTTATTCATATAAAACTTGTAATATAGTAAGCACGTCTCCGAGACAGATAAGCTAGGTAAAAGACAAGCCTGGATAGAAGATGCATCTAGAACACAAGATTTCCTCTGTTCTACGTTAGTACACAACAGTACTTGAAATAAGCACATTGTATCTTAAAAAACATTCACTTTATCAGGTAAAAAAGACTCTACACCTTAAAGAGTGCTTTTATTAACAAACTCACTCAAGGTTTCCCCTTTACTGATCACATTAGACCACAAATTAGGAACTTTCTCCATCAGCATTTCCAAACCACCAGAAACAAATATCACAGAGGTCAAAGCATACAGATCTCCTACAATTCTATGATGAAATCTCTAAATCTGTGTAAAGCAGTACTGCCCATAATGGTGATAATGCAAAGCGTAATACAGAAGAGTTCTACCTGGACAGCTCTATGAAATTGTCAGGCACAGCTAGATCCAAGGGGAGGTTTAAAAGTAAACCATTGTGATGACCTTCAAGCACTGATAAGCTACATAATAAACAGAAGAAACTACTGCTGTTTCTGTAGCACAGAAGGATAAAACCCTGACTAAGGCCAAGGTGACCTGGTTTCAATTAGCAGTTTAGGTGATTGATGGAACAGCAGGGAGGGTGTAGCTGTCCTGAGTAGGAGGGCATCCATCAATTATGATTCCTAAGGAGAAGCATGGTCCAAAGCAGAGAGCTGGAAGATGGAGAAGGTAGTGGATAGGGCAGATAAAAAAAATGAGTGGATGCAAAGAGGGCCAAGGTCCCTGGAGGTCCTAAGATTCTATAATATAATACTGGAGTAAGTCTGGGGATTGGAGATTAACTGGTAGACTTGGCATTAACAAGGGGCACTGGTGTGCTGGGTCAGTAGAAGTATGTTAAGAAAAGAAAAAAAAAAAAGAAGAAGAAGAAACGTCTTAACCTATATAACAAAACAGATGACATCAGGTGTTTCAGCTATATGGCAGTTCTGAAAGTACATGACTTTTTTTCCTTTTTAAGTGTGTTACAGACAAATTTAAGCCAATTAAGTCAAACCTCACTAGTGTTTCAGCCTTCTTATGGCCTAATCAGCACAGCATAAGTAGAATGCTTAGTTAACATTTGGAAACACAGTGTTGTTGTACCCATCTGATGCCCATAACCATTAAGGTGACTGCAAAATATCCCAACTAACAAACTAAAACAATGAAAACCAAGGTCCCACAGAATCAGTAAAAACTAAAAGAAAAATATAGCCAAGCTAAACTTTCCACTGTGTGGTTCCCTGAATCCTCTTGCACTGGAGGTAACATGAGATATATGTAAATGACCCCTTAAGGACATCAGGTGTTTCAGCTATATGGCAGTTCTGAAAGTCCATGATTTTTTTCCTTTTTAAGTTAGTTGGATTGTTTTTTTTTTCTGTAGGACTTTGGTACTCATTGTTTTAGTTTGTTAGTTGGGATATTTTGCAGTCACCCTAATGGTTATGGACATCAGTTGGGTACGACAACCATGTGTTTCCAAATGTTAGCCAAACATTCCACTTATGCTGTGCTGATGAGATAGAAGAAAGCCAAAACATGCATGTGTACAGCTAGTGTGGTTTGGCTTTATTGGCCTGAATTTGTCCACAACAGATGTTAAAATGAAAAAGGTCATGGACATTCAGAACTGCCATATAGCTGAAACACCTGATGTCCTTAAGGGATCATTTGCATATATCCCAAGTTACTTCTAATTCAAGACTTTTCAAGGAACTATACAGTGGAAAGTTTAGCTTAGCTACATTGTCTGCATACAGAAAATGTACTGATCTGTACCCTCCTATCTTTGCTAATGTTATCTCTCACCAGTATGAGCAACAGTAGACTCAAAAATGAACCCTGATGTACACTCATACCCACTGGGACCATCTCTTTGAGTCCAAACACTGTACTTGTATCATTGGGTCTTTCTACATATCCTGCACTAATTGTAGCAATGCTTCTCGAACTTTAAACAATCACAGGGTCTCCCAAATCAGCTTTCCTGGGACCTTGTCATATGCTTGTCATACCGAAGCTCAAACATATCTAAACACAAAATATTGCCAAAATAAAGTATTGCTAGAGAAGGGTTTATGACCTTTACCCACTGTTATGCAGTCTGACAGTTGGTATATATAATTAGCAGGGTGTGAATTGTGGGAGTCCGGGGGGGTGGGGTGGGGGGGCAAACATTGTTTTGGATCTGGTTGGATTTTGTCAGATCTTGCATCAAACAACTGGCCTCGCCATTTCCCAGCACCATATGAGACATATGGTAGTCCTCAAAGGTGGTTCCAATTTTCTGTTTTTTTCTCCTAACAGTCACACAATGGTTATTCACATTCAGGGAGTTTGCATACAATGATTGGGGCCTGTTCAGCACACATCACGCTGCTATTTTACATGATCAGTTGGCCCTGTCCCCCTTGCAGACAAGCACCCACATGATCCCTGGTCTGCACCACTGATTCATGTTCACGAATACATACTCCTCCATTTCACCTGAAGAGAATCGAGCAAGGATAATCCACACCATTCATATTCTTTCTTGTCATTGTTATCAGGCAGCTGAACCACTGGTTGAAATAAGATCATTTCAGTCATGGTCAAGGCAGTATCCCCCTACACTGATCGAACTAGAAAATAAGTTGTACATTAAAGAATAAAATCAGCTCAAGAAACCATAAAGAACTTTCATACTGAACTGTATTGGCTGTGTCTTGAAAGCATGTTTAAACACTAGCTCCAATAAATGAGTATTGTGCATATGTTTGTTTCAATTATAGGTGTGACACTTTTAGAACGACTCTTTTATGACTGCCAATTATTTAAATCAAATGCATGGAGGATCAGAATACTCAAATTGCATTTGCTGAAAACATCTTGCAGAAAAACACTTTTAAGTGGTTTTGCAGGATGGCAAATGATGACAGGGTTAGGACACCCTGTTGTGTGGTCAAGGTCCCCTTAGCCTCCAATTTCATGG